>NC_133809.1:23379414-23517558 GCF_043250625.1 Sebastes fasciatus | reverse complement strand
TCTCTCTCTCTCTCTCTCTCTCTCTCTCTCTCTCTCTCTCTCTCTCTCTTTTCTTTCTTGTCAACCTCTGTGATCTTTCTTCCTCTCCCTGCTGCTCTCACTTGTCTTTGTCTTCATGCCTCATCATGTTTTTAGCTATTGATATTGCTTCATGTTTTTATGCTTTTTCAAATTTTCATCCTGGAGCAGTGCAGGGATTTTCACACAGTATGTGAAGTGCATACTAAAAACCAACATGAATGCATGTTGAATAAAAACATAAAATAGATTGAGTCAGGGAAGATCGTCATGATTTTACCTCCTTTGAACATATTTTAGTTCAGATTAGGTGACTTTCTTTTATTCTTAAGGCAGTGACGCACCCTCACTAATAATTTAACGGCATGTCTGACTGTGCTGTTTGCCTCTCTCTCTCTCTCTCTCTCTCTCTCTCTCTCTCTCTCTCTCTCTCCACACCATGCTCTGTCTTCATCCCTGTTACTAGGAAACCAATGCCATCCATGTGAATGTAGGTGCAGGCTCTTACCTGGAAGTCAACATCCCCATGACTGTAGGAGAGAATGGTAAGTGTGTGTGTTTAAAAAAATAAGATGAATAGACCTAAATGCCCAAAAAACACTTGGAGCAGTTGCCACAGCAGATGTCCCACTGGCTTAAGGACTAATGTTGTTCATATAGAAGCACACGTCAACAGTTTCTCCATTATTTCATCACAATCTGTTGCACTGACTAATATCTGAACTACAGCTATGATAAGCAGCTTTATCAAATGTCAGAATGAACTCATACTTGGATGTCGAAAAGCATTTTACAAAGAGAATTGAAAATTCCTCAAGCTGGCCATTTGGCTCTTTATTCATTTATTTCACATATTTATTTCCATTGAAACTTAGCATAACATTCCTTTGTCAATTTGAATCAGGATTTAATCACATTTTGCAGTTTCCATTTAGACTTTCTAATGTAATAATTTAAAATTCACATTTAATTTAACTGGAATCACTTCACAGCAAATGCCAGTCTTAAGGCCATTACACACCGGGGACGTTTAATTGATTCATTTTCATTGTACTTTCACACAGAACTTGAATATTACACAGTGAAAAAGCAATGTATTTTTTTTTTTTTTCGGAACAAGCCAGATTTTTCGGATGAAGGCATCAACCAATCACGTTGTGCGGGTTGAGTTGCGGCTATATTTATGAAACAACAACACGGAGGCTCCGGAGTCGAACCAGGACGACAAACTTTATTACTCCTTTCAACCTTGACAAAGGCAGTGCAGACCAGATCCATTCCTTCTGTTCTTACCCTTCACAATAAAAGCCCTAGACATGTAATATTTGCAGGCGAGTATTTAGCATTTTTGTGTCATTTATTTCGTCAAGTCCCCTCTGTGTAAAGGCCTTAGTGTGAACTACCTGAATGTAATACCACTGCAAATTGTTCAGGATTCTTCATTAAAGCTGCTATAATTGATATTTTTGACAATGACAAAACGACAATGTGAAAGGCTTCACTGGTAGTGATGAACCTACAGTGAATTATCACCTGAGTCTGCAGCTCCACTCGGCTTTACCGAGCTTTGTAGTGAGTTTCAGCTCCTTGTTTAGCTGTCCGGCTGCAACTTTACTGTTTTGGTTCACTCCTACTGTTCTCATAGGATTTTTTTTTTTCAGTTTTAGCTGTTGCTAGAGAAAAAGCTCTAAAAAAATCCACTGTATGCTTACTATGCTACATGCTCAGCACCAAACAGCAGACAGACACAGTGACTATCTGGTGAACACAGTGGAGCAATTAGCAGCCAAAGAGACGGATATATCCCTCAGGAGTTGGTAGAGACCAAAAACAGAGCTAAAAGAGAGTGAATATTAGACTCACATTCATCAGGTGAACACAAACACGACTCCAAATTAATTATAATGTTGCTCCATACCTGCTGGATGTGTAAATAAGCAACTGTTTGCTAACAAGTGAAATGAATGTTACCAAAACAAAATCACAACCTCTGTTAACAAGGTCTGTTTAATCATCGCTAATAAGGAACTATTTTCCACAAGGAATTCACAGAACTAAGGAGTGTGTTCCCAATAAATCAAAATTAATGAAAGTCTCTCTACCTGTGTAACTTTGATGCAAAAAGTTTAATTGTTAAAAATCAATGTTTCCCACAGGGCTGAGCCCTCAGTGATCTTGTTACATAGAGGGCTACATTTGCACATATAGGTCAGGATTCTAGCAGGGCTACCCAGGTGAAGTATAAATCAGTTCTTAGATCAGAGAGGGTTGAGTCAAATAAAAAATCCAAAAAGTCAAATAAAAAATTCCAAAGTAAATAGTCTTGCTCAAGACTGAGACCAAAACAGAGACTCTATAGTGACTGTCTTTGCACTTACAAACTAATACAAACAATGCAGGAGCTCTGTACTCTATCTTTCTTACTTTTCTACACGAGTCTCCATTGAGTATGTTTACATGAAACACTCTCCGCACATTGTGGGTTCAAGTGATCATGGGGCGGCTGTGGCT
Organism: Sebastes fasciatus; assembly: GCF_043250625.1. Lineage (NCBI taxonomy): Eukaryota > Metazoa > Chordata > Actinopteri > Perciformes > Sebastidae > Sebastes > Sebastes fasciatus. The sequence continues at coordinate 23,515,029 of NC_133809.1, read as the reverse complement.
CAAAGGTAAAGCAGATCAGATCCACCAATCGGAAGGTTGGCTGTCCGATCCCCGGCTAACCCACATCGCTGTGTGCGCTTTGCTTGGCGCATTGAAAAGCCGTTGTTGCGCCACTCAAGCAATTGAAAAAATAATGGGTTTCAGAACGCAGTGGTGCTGTTGCCGCGTTCTGTGTGAAAGGCCCATAACATCAGTATATCCAGCAGCAAAAGTGGACTGCAGTCAGGCTTGTAAAGGCCCCGCTGCGGAGGACATGCTCGACTCAAGTCCGCAGAACCCCGAAGTCTCCTCCCCACTGCTGCACAGAGTGCCATTGCTTGTGTATTCAAAGTTTATATTGAACGTGTCGTGTGTCCAAATTGAACCAACTTTGACATTGCACGTCCTTGGGTCGCTAGCAACACACCCGCCCATGTGTGAAAAAGATCTGATGAACGGTACTCGAGATATGCGAAGGACACACACACACACACACACACACACACACACACGCATACAGATAAAACCATATCCAGAATACAACAACTGACCTCAGGGAACATTGACATTCTCAACGCTGACAGTTCTGAGGAATGTGTAATAATTTATCGCACTGAGCTGATGATATTGAGTCAGTCATCAGTCAATGCTCTCCTCCGTCTCCAGAAATGTAGTTAACATAAGTAGCTGTTCAAGGTTTACTGGTAAATTACATTATTTGCGAGACCTTTGCCCCAGCTCTGAGATTTCAGAATTTATGGCCCTGCTTCTCTCTCCTCGGCCCTCAGGCTACTCTCCTACCATCAAAGGCCAGCTGCTGCATGTGGACACCACCAGCAGCATGCAGTACAGGACTCTTCTGGAGGCTGAGATGCTGGCTGTAAGTAGCAGCCAATTATAGAAGAAGCTTTTCAATTCACGTTTTGGATAGCAATTTAAAAAATGTTTACTTCTCCATCGACTTAAGATGCAAAGGAAAGCTGAGCCAATGCAATGTCAAAACGTGCATATACATGGTAAGAGCTCTGCCACAAGTGAAACCATGTCCTGCCTCTGCCTTTTTACTTCAGTTTCACGTCATAGCCAGCTACCCTCGGGTGTGGAACATGCCTCAGTCGTGGCAGTGTGAGATTGAGGTGTACAAGGCCACCTACCACTTCATCTACGCCCAGAAAAACTTCTTCACTGGTGAGTCCTTTGGCAGATAGACTTAACGAATGACAGTACATCTTGTGCAGCATTTTAGTGCTTAGCATTTCAATAGTGATATGTATGAAGCTATTGACCAATTTTTTTCCTTCTTACTCTTTAGATTTGATCCAGGACTGGGCGAGCGACAGCGCCCCAGACATCTACTCCTTTGTGCCCTATTCCTGGAAGTTCAAGGTCCTTTTCCACCAGTTTGAGATGATCTGGGCGGCAAACCAGCACAACTGGATCGACTGTTCCACCAAGCAGCAGGAGAATGGTAAGAAGAAGAAGAAGAAGATGCTCTTCTAGATGCAAAGAACCATAGAAGTAGTATTTAATTAATAGTCTGAACTGAGTCAGGCTGAATTCAATGTTTTTAAACATTAAAATGTTCTCTATTTGATATCCAGAGCATTGATTATAGCATCAAACAACTATTTGCTGTGTAAAGCTTTTGTGGAGAGATGTCTACCTGAGCAGAGAATGAAGTCACTCTTCCTCTATGTGTGTGTTTTAAACCATTGCGGAAGCGTAGCACCAACCATCCAGTCAGCTGTCGCCATGTTGAGAGCCGTGCGGAGGCAATAGAGATGCTCCCAATTTCGCATTAAGCACCTTTAAATAAAAATGATTAGTTGTAGATTCATATTTTTCCTCAAGAAGTGTATTTATTATGAGCAAATAATTTAGCCCAAATTAAAGGGCAACCTGGTGAAAAAACGTAATTAATATCCTTTCTATGTTTGATATTTTTAATGGAATATTTTATGCAGTACACAAATTAAAGGTACAGTAAGTATTCCATCTTTATTCAGTCCGATGCTTAACTTTATGTATTAAAAGCTCTAATATATACAATAATATATTATCTACAACCGATTTCTGTAACAGTGTGCAAACATGTTGAGTCAGACCACATCATTTAAGACACATACTGTATGTACAGATAATTCTGTGACAATAAAGAAAAGCAGATGAAAAAGAGACAGATTTAAAAAAAATAAATAAATAAAAATAAACACTCACACAAATCAAACACATTATTTTTCTAGTCTTTTGTTTTCTCAACAGGAAAACGCCACCAAATTCTACACAAATATATTTTTTTAAACTTTTTTTATTTTTTTAAATATATTTTTTTAAATAAAGTACACAATTTTTGTCCCCCCCACTAAAGTTCCATAAAAATATCATGTTCAATTTACCAGTATAAAAGCCTTCCTAATAACGTAATTGAGTGATACAGTAGTTTTACAGTTCAATAGTAGATCTACTGTTATATACGTGTTTAGCATTATCAATAGCTCTAATGAAAGAAATGAAACCGAATCGAAATCCAGGCGTGAAGGCAATCGGTAACTTAATGCCTCTTTATAACTGGAAGCAGATGTCCATGACAGGATACTTTGACTCTATTAAGTCATGATATATTGGACATACAGTATATACTCAACTTAATCCCAGAGCAGGGCAGACTAATCAATTGCATTATTGATCTCCTATAGTGTACCTTGCAGCATGTGGCGAGACGCTCAATATAGACTTCACTTTGCCTTTCAACGAGTTTGTTCCGACCACCTGCCGTACCAGCTTCAGCTTGAAGGTGAGCCAAATAGGATTTGTTTTTTCCAAAAAAAACAACACAAACAGTTTTTTGAGTGTAATTGTAAAAAAATGTTTTCGTCCGGAAAATGTTCCTACAGATGTATGACTGCACATACTGTGTTTTTTCACATTAGTTACAGTATATGCTTCTGTATTTCCATGCCCCCGTAGATATGAATACTTTGACGCCAACTATGTGAGGGTGTGCAATGCACCTATCTGTTCTTTATCCTCCTCAGGCAGAGGATACAGACATGCGACTGTCCCTGCCGGAGTGCCACCCGAGCCGCGACCCCCTCCTCACCCTGGCCAAAGACTACCAGAACGTCAAGCTGCCCCCGGACATGTTCACGCCGGGGGTAAACACAGGGGCTCCCCCTCCCAAACCCACCAAGTCCCGCTGGAGGAACATCACCCACGCAGAGTGAGTTAAACCTGGGAATTCTTTCTCTCTAGTTGTGGGCAAAAAGAAGTGTGCGTTTGAAGCAAAGAGCAGGATGACTCATCATCGTAACACTGACTCACATCAACACTTGGGTATAAAAGGAAATGTTGCCAAGGTAGTAGGTGGTAATTTAAAGTAAATGTACCACTAACCATCGCTTTTTATGCTCTGTTTGTTGCTGCTTTGCTCGGTTTTAAGTGAGATGCAATAGACTGTTGAATAGGGCTTTTTTTGGTATTGGAGATGAAGATAAGAGGTATACACTCTGCCTTTTCTTGGAGCTCGTTATAACAGTCTTTTTCCATTTAGTATGTGTAGAACTGCTCCACATCCATCTTAGTCTGCATCCCTTTTGGAGGATTTTGCAAAGCAGTATCTGTGTCCACATCGTAAAGCACCAGCCTAAAGGTCAGGGAAAGTTCAAAGAGACGTCGGAGAACCTTTTGCTCCACAGGTAGCACATGCATCGTGCACTGTGTACATGATAACGCAACATTCAGATCATTCATTATGTATAGCCCAGAGCGAGACTACACTGATGTAGCACTGCGAGAGACCCACTTACCCCCCGGGAGGTTACGATCGAATTCTGTCTGGATCGCTGCACTCTGTGCTGCAGAGAAATCAGGCGCGACCCATTTGCTGTCTCTAACTGTATGTCCTCGAATCGAATGGTTCATAAAGCGAACGATGTACTGGAAAATCCACTTGAAATGATGATAAACTAAGCATTATGACTGTGTGCTGAGTGTGTTTTTCTTCCTTACATCAGAGCCGGCTGGGTGGATTGCTGGAGTGTACCCAACTTCTTGCTCGTCATCGACTACACCTGGCACCCCATTTATCCCCAGAAGGCCGATGAGCAACTCAAACAGTCGCGTAAGCTCTCAGCTTTTAGAATCAAGTCTTTGTTGTTCTTTCTAAAGCCAACAATGACAAAAACGACTGTGTACTCTGTGACAAATTGTAACCATCTTTAAAATCTTTGCTCAGTCTTATACCGAGCTGTTTTACATAATGTCGGCTAACTCGCCTGTGATTCGTGTCTGAAGTGTCTGAGATGGAAGAATCCATGCTGTCAGCTCTGCGTCCCCCAGAGCACGCCTCGGTGCATCACAACCCCCCACCACGCTACACTTCCACGTCGGCTTCAGCCGCCCACAGCCGGAAGCCCAAGGACCCCACAGAGCTCCCCCCTGACCGGCTCCACGTGGAGATGGAGATGTCCCCAGATTCTCAAATCATCCTCTACGGGCCTTTGCTTCGAGCACTGATCTCCATTAAGGTACGAAAAATCCTCGAGTCGGTCTCTAATAACAAAATTCTAGATTGTGGTGAAACCTTTTGGAAATCAGTAGGGCTGTCAAAGATAACGGGTTAACGCAAATTTGTCTTAACGCGACTAATTTATTTAACGCAACTTGAGATCGGAGGTTGTAGCGGGCTAAGTTTTAAAGCTACAGTGAAGATACTTGTATCATATGACACTAGAAAACCTAAGGAATTCATTGATATTATACTAGCTTGTCACGAAGAGGGCTAAATAACGCTCCACAGTTACACTAAATTGTGGCGAGGAAAAACTGTCATGGCCATTTTCAAAGGGGTCCCTTGACCTCTGACCTCAAGACATGTGAATGAAAATCAATTCTATTGGTACCCACGAGTCTCCCCTTTACAGACATGCCCACTTTATGATAATCACATGCAGTTTGGGGCAAGTCATAGTCAAGTCAGCACACTGACACACTGACAGCTGTTGTTGCCTGTTGGGCTTCAGTTTGCCATTTTAGGATTTGAGCATATTTTCTATGCTAAATGCAGTACCTGTGAGGGTTTCTGGACAATATCTGTCATTGTTTTGTGTTTATTGATTTTGAATAATAAGTATATAAATACATTTGCATAAAGCAGCATATTTGCCCACTCCCATGTTGATAAGATTATTAAATACTTGACAAATCCCCCTTTGAGGTACATATTGAACAGATAAAGAAATGTGTGATTCATTTGGGAGTGATCGCGATTAACTATGGACAATCATGCGATTAATCGTGATTAAATATTTTAATCGATTGATTAATTGGGCCCTAGTAATCAGTCATTGTTCTCAATGTAATCAGTAGTTCGATGTAATAGTGTGGATGCTCAATGTAGATTCTGGATAATAATTAACCAGGAAAGAATTGGTATAAGGAAGAATTAGATCATTTATTAAACAGCCCCTCTGACCTTCCTTTTATCTGTCCCCACAGGAAAACTATTTTGGTGAGGATGACATGTACACAGACTTTGAGGAGGCGGTGACCAGCCCTGTGCTGTCTACCTCCACCTCCTCTGGCCTCGGTTGGTCTCCTCTGGGAATGGAGGACAGCGAGCAGAATGAAAACTTGAACATCCATCCCCTGGACCTGCGCCCCTGGGACATCACCGTGCACATCAACCTTTACAAAGTCCACGGCCGACTGCCAATGGTAAAACTGACGACTGCCAATAGTTCAGTTTAACGGTTTGGTTTAAAAAAAAGAGCATGAGAGAGGGAGAGAGAGAGATAGATCAGTGTAGTTAGTATAGCAAATGGGCTACGATCAAAGATTATGAAACTACAGTGTGAAATAAAAATTATGTAAATGTGCACTGATATAATATACATGCAAGACATGCAGCAGTGACATGGAGACCAAACAAAAGAAATATGTATAATACATTTAATGTATAGAAATAGATGATAAATATCAATATCCTGTAGGCAATTTATAAAAAAAAAGTGCACATGTGAAAAGAAAGAAATGAATAATACATTGTGAAAATTCAAGGAAAGTGTATAAATACATGTTTAAGTCTATTTTATTTACCCTCATTTGTTTCCTGGCTGTCAAGGAATTGTTTTTTGATTCAAACCTGCCGGTCATGCTTTTTGAGTTGATGTGTTTTTATGTTTACGAAAGCAACTTGATGCATGAGTCCACATATTTTCTTTCATCGTACTTTCTCTTCGCCTCCAGCACTGCAGCAGCGAGGGTCCCGAAGGTCCATCCGGATTCTTGGAGCGGCTGTGTTTCGAGATGAAAAAGGGTTACAAGGAGACGATGCTTCAGCTGCTCCTGTCTCCCATTCACATCTTCATCAGTGACAACTACCAGGTCAGAGACACAACTACACATGCACCTGATGTGATGTGCTGCTTATTATGGCTCCTTACAGTGCAGTCATTGCCTAGATTAGGATTTTATCTGTAGGAAATTGCTTTAGAAAAACATTTGTTTGTGTCCAGAAGCACAAAATATCGAACAAAATGGTTCTCGGCGTGACAGTGACGTGTTGACCCCTCAATTATCTGTTAATTTAGAAGGGTAAGCAAGAAAGTGTGATCTAGTACAGTAATACACATTTATTTAAACTATGTGGCACACCTACGGAAGCCCTGAGAGGCAAGTGAAAAAAAAATTGTGGTGATCCATTCTCTAAGTCTGATCTAAATTGTTTTCTCTCCTGTGTTTATGACTTAACAGGTGAAAAAATGTTTTGCCTGCAGGATAATCTATCTAAATTCTTTCATTTTTCCATCTGTGAAAACAGGTGAAAAAGGTGATTATTGTTTTGGCAGGTGATTATTATTTTTTGTTGTTGTTGTCATGATCATTTTTAATTGTGCGTTGTTGTAATAACTCTTGTGGCCAAAATGAGTTTTACAACAGAAAACACTTGAAAAATGATCCTGACAGAAAAAAACAAATTTCACCTGTCAAAACCTTTTCTCCCACCTGTTTCACAGATAAAATGAAAATTAAGGTACTTCGAAAGGTTATCACGACAAAACCTTTTTTTCACCCGTTCTTAAAAGAATACTTCCCCCACAGAATTACCATTTGCATATCAATTACTCCCCCCCCATGTTACCTTGAATTCTTGAAGAAAACGTTGTTTTTCTCGCATGCCTCCACGGTAAACGAAGAAGCTATATCAAAACATCCGTTTACAAACTCTTGCGCAACTCGTGCAGTATAATCCAAGTCTCATTTATCCAGTCGTATGCTCACTAGTTCCCAAACACATGCATTTTACCTTACTATCTAAAACATTTTGGACTCATCCGTAATAGCTTGCCTGTACAAGTGTAAGACTGTTTATGCAGAAGCGTTTCAAATGATAAGGTTTTAGCAAAGATGCATATGTTTGGGAAGTCGTGAGCAAACGACTGGATAAATGAGACTTGGATTATACTGCACAAGTTGTGTGAGAGTTTGTAAACAGATGTTTTTATCTAGTTTTGCTGTTGTTAAACGCGGCCCCGATTTACTTCAATTCATCAAGAATTTTCTCAGTTTTGGGATTTTTCGTTCTCCATGGGGGCATGCGAGAAAATCATTTTCTTCAAGAATTGGTGAGTAATTTATATATAAATGGTCATTTTGTTGGTGAAGTATTCCTTTAAGTCTTAAACACAGGAAAGAAAACAATTTAGATCAGACTTAGAAAGTGAATCACCAGAATTTTCTTTTCTTACTTGCCTCTCAGGGCTTCCATACACATCTCATGTGTGAAAACAATTAATGCACCAACAACTACTCTTTAATCTGGTCACTGAATGGGTGACTCAGTCCTTAGAAAATACCCTGAATAAAGCTTGCATGGTAGAGTTGCATAATGTAAAAAACATGCTTTTCACCAGCCGCATCTTTGCATAAGCACCTGCATATTGTGTAACCACGCAGAATGTCTAAGCTTTAGCCACGAGTTGGATCCTATTTGCTGCTCAGAGTGAATATCTTTCCCTAATCCCTGACAAAGAATGTTTAGCCCTCGTCTCTCCTCCAGTGAGATAACAAGCTCTGGTGAAAATTCTTCAATCAATTTTAGCAGAAGATTTCTATGTTCAGTTTCACACCTTATAAGGTAGTGATGTAAGATTAAAAATATTTGTGTGTGTGAATTTATTCTTTTGCCCACAGCGTCCCACAGCGGACGGGGTTTTGAGGGACGGCCACCTGAGTCTGTCTGGCCTGCAGATGAGGGCCCATGCCATGTTCTCCGCTCATGGCCTCACCCTGGGCAGTGACACGCTGGAGTACGCCTGGCTCATCGACATGCAGGCCGGGGGGCTCACCGGCAGGGTCACTCTACCACAGGTGTGTGTGTTTGATTGGTAAAAGAGAGATTTGGTTTGTTGAAGGGATAAAGCCTCAGATTAGGATTACATCACGGATCTATAGGCCAGCAGAGTGGGAGTGCATGTGACTGTGGTAAAGTGCTTTTCAAAATGTGTTTTGTGTGTGTGAACGACTCTTACAATATAATTAGGGCTGTCAAAGTTAACGCAATAATAACGCGTTAACGCAAATTTGTTTTAACGCCACTAATTTCTTTAACGCATTAACGCAATTTGTGATTTTTAAGGTTGTATCGGGCTCAGTTTTAAAGCTAGAGTGAAGATACTGGGATCATGAGTACCCACGAGTCTCCCCTTTACAGACATGCCCATTTTATGATAATCGCATGAGGCAAGTCATAATCAAGTCAGCATACTGACTCACCATTTTATGATTACATTTTTGTTTTATGCTAAATGCAGTACCTGTGAGGATTTCTGGACAATATTTGTCATTGTTTTGTGTTGTTAGTTGATTTCCAATGATCAATATATACACATACATTTGCATAAAGCAAGCATATTGCCCACTCCCATGTTGATAAGAGTATTAAATACTTGACAAATCTCCCTTTGCGGTACATTTTGAACAGATACAAAATGTGTGATTAATTTACGTTTAATCACTATTAACTATGGACAATCATGCGCTTAATCTTGGGTAAATAGTTTGATCGATTGACAGCCCTAAATATAATACAATCCAACTTTTGAGAATTTATAACATTCAGTTTTTATTGAGACTCTGTCAGAACAAGTCATAATGTTTTGATGTTATCGCCTGTGGTGGTGTTATACTGTATTTGATTGCATTCTGTTGTAAGGTTTTCCTTTTGCTTTGTCCGCCCCCACAATAGCTGTATTTATTTTCCTTTTGTTATTTATTCTGTGCATTTTTGCCCTAGCGGTAAATGTATTTATTGATTGTTTTTGAAGCACTAATGTGTCTGCGTGCGCTTGTGATTATTAGGTGGCCAGTATGATAGAGTGGGGTGAGAATTTCCTTTTCCACGGGGTGTCCCGAGAGTTCCAGCTAGAACAACCCAAGCCCTCTGTCATCTGCCAGCATGGCGTCGACCGCCGCATCTGCGACTCCAAGGTACGAGGTGGTACACGATGAAATGCTGCACAGCCTGAGCCTCAATTCTCACATTTTTTACTTCATCTGCTGGAGCTTTCTGGTGTTGGTTTGAACTAGTTAGCGGCAGTGTGTATCTGAACCTCATGCTGGAAGCTACCAAATTTGCTCATTATGGCTCCCTTTTTTTTTTTTTTTGAGATTTGAATGTTGGTCAGAACTGTCCGGTGTGAAGGGAAATGTGCAAATGACATCCAATAAAAAAAGGAGACCACTGTGAAGCTTTGTCTAACGATGCATGACTCAGAAAGCACACTCTTGCGCAGCTGGAGAGAAACCGCCTGTGACAACAGCCTCACAAAAAACTATTGATGTGTTCACAGCAGCCATACATGGCACACATACACACACAGCATCGTGATGTGTGAAATACCTTTAACAGAAAACAAGTCTGTTTCACAAAATGTCTCGTTTGTACGCGAATCCTAACAAGGATATTTTAAAAAAACTCCTGCCTGAGAGCCCTCATTAGTTTCTGACAGCCGAGCAGCTGTGGCTACAGGCCATGTAGCGCTATGTAAAGCACAGCCAGACTGAATTTAACATAACTTCCTTGCAACCGATGAAAAGTTTCTGGTACTAAATGATGGTTGTTTTTTTTCAGCTGAGCTGCCTGCCGGGTCACTGTCGCACATCAGAGGAGCTGAAATACACCATGACCCGACTGGCCATGGACGGAGTTGACCTCTTCGTTGTGGAGCACGGCTGCGCTGCAAACATAAAGGTATTTAGCACCAACCATTTATGTATAGTATTTTAAAGAGGACCTACTGTATTATGCTTTTGTGCTTTTTCCCTCTCCTTTAGTGTGTTGTGTAGTGTTTTGTGCATGTAAAAGGTCTGCAAAGTTACACAGCCCAAAGTCCAAAGAAACACTGCTCCTGAACTGCCTGAAACACCTTGCTTGAAGTTCGTTCTCTTCTGTAACGTGGTGATGTCACCAAGTAACACATTTGCATAATACCTCCCTAGAGGCTAGTTTGGCTTGCCCTCAAACAAACTAGTTACAGCGGAACTGGAACGGAGTCCAAAGAGTTTGGTTTGGTTGACCAATCACAACAGTGGGCCAGTTGACCAATCAGAGCGGACTCAAACAGAGCATTTCAGACAGAGGGTCAAAAGAGGTGTTACAGCACTGCTGCTATGAGAAAAGCAAAGCGTTTTTTGAACATTAAAGTATGTAAACACATTCTTGTAGAAACCCAAAATACAAGTATGCACCTTAAAATAAGCACAATAGGTCCTCTTTAACTCAAGATATGTATTTATAGCAGTTTAAATCCATGTCAGTATGTGAATATGCTGTTTGATTTGATTTGTGTGTAAAGATCTTTAATTTTTTCCTTCCCCCTCCCCCCCAGACGGCTATCATTCGCGTAGCCAACTGTAACCTGCACAACCAGGCGGTGGGAGAAGGCATCAGCGCAGTGGTGCAGGACGTAAACATCCGGCAGTACATTGAGCAGCAGCAGCACAGCGAGGCGACCAGGCTGCAGCCGGCCGGGCAGGGTCAAGGTCTGGGTCAGCCGTTAGGTCTCGGTCAGCCCCCTTTGCTGCGACGCTCTGTCTGGCTGGAGGCGGGTTCAGTCAACTTGAACCTCATCACGGCGGACATCGCCCTGGCTGCCGACCATCCAGCCAAATGTGAAGTCCAGAGGCATTTTCTGGAGCAACACGACGCTCACTCCAAAAGGTAGAAAACAAACTGTCATGTGTTATTTGCTTTTTCAAGCACTTCTCACATTGCGTGTGTCCCTCAGCTACCCGAGAGCAGCTTTTCAGCATTGGGGTACTTTCTTCTACTTCTTGTTTATATCAGTGGCCACTAATGTTCACCTTTTATTTTTTATTTTTTACATTATTTCCTGTATTTGGGATCACAATACAGCAACAGTTCACACAGTCATCTTTTGTTTTACTTTTACAGAATGATCCAATTTGATTTTGATTTTTATCATCATTTGATATAAAGAAAATATAAAATAAATAAATTAAATACACAAATTTAAATAAAAGAAGGGCGCTTTCTCTTGATGGGGTGTCTTGCTTAAGTCATGTCTTTGTAACTGCTTTTCTATCCGCTACACTCAGTTTTCCAAATAAGTATTTGTTTTAATATTTGTGGATGTAGAAAGTGGACGCCCAAAAAAAGAGTTTTTCCCAATTAAAAGCAATATTTGTCCCAAATATGGTCACTAATTCTGTATAAATCTCACGCCAAAAAGTATTTACTTTTGGACCTGCCCAAAACACGTGGTAGTAATTGGCTTCCTGGGGAGCCAAAATTCCTCCAGCAACTGGAAGAGCCTGAGTGGTGAGATTTCTGAGCAGTTTTATTTATTTAATTTGTGAATTTGTTTTAATGAAGGGACGGCGGTGATGTTAAAAACACTGTTTACAGAAAAAAGTACATGCTGAAACTTCTCTTTGATGTAGAAATGACTCACTCTTTATAATGAGTCACTGATACCGTCATAAGATGTTCAGCACATAATGTAATATAGGTCTATTTAAACAAAGCGAGATGATTCATTTGCTGTCGTGTACAGTGATCCAGCTCATGATGTGTGATAATTAGCTGGTGGACTACTGTGATAATGGATTCAACATAATTCATAAAAAGGTCTGCAGGGAGCCGTTATAGGCGCAGATGTTCTTGTCTGGCTTGTAATTGGACGTGATGTTTCTTATTACTTTAGCTAAACGAACTGGACGTGGGTTATGCAAAATGGTAAAGAAAATATGTATGTATGTACGCTTATGATTCTAGGGAGTGTATGCCAATGCAGAACCAAGTTCTGGAAACAAAGAAGGAGGTAATAAGCAATTATCAGATATTGACAGGGAGACCAGTGCAACATTTTATCTCCCAAGTGCCTGGTATGTCTGCAAGACTGGACAAAATCTTACACACATACAGCAACTACAAAGTATTACATGACCGCGCCCACTTCGGAGACAGGGAGTCAACCATTTCAAGCCATTGGCAGAGCTTGTAATGCGTCTTCTTTGTTATAGAGCATCTTTGACTGCGTGCACAAAGCTTTTCAGACATGACTGACACAAATACTGATAAAATGAAATAACTTAAAAAAGAAGTAAAATAATTAATACATTTTTACTATTAATATTTCTCAGGATTTTAGAGAGATGGCCAAATTTGTTTTTATATGTTTAAAAAAAAAAAAAGGATATTTTAAAAATCTACATTTGAGTAAATATTTTACCAGCAGAATCAAATTATTTACAGGATATTTAACCTTTGTTTCATTATAATACATTTGTTCTTCCAAATATGTGAGTGTCCTTTCTTTACAGAGATTGTATAAAGGCAATAAAGTATGTCCTTTAATATTTGATACGACTCATGAGTTTACCGTTACTTACCATTCCTCCTTGGCATTGAGGAGTTGCACGTTCTATGGCGTTCTTTCGGTAACACTTGTTGACTTCTTGCTTCCTCGAATTTTTTGTTTGTACGCCCCCTTGCGTTTTTGGAGAGTACTGCAATGAACAAAGTGTTGAACATAAATGCCTTTGTGCATGCTCGTAGCTCGCGCACCATCTGGTGGAGGCCCACACCACGATGTCTCTGTATAAACAAGGCTTCAGTCTCTTTCAGCGACCCCACTACCTGTTTTTGTTTGCTGCATTCTTCATCATTCTCTTTGATAATCTCTCCCTTTAACCCTCCTCTCCTCAGACTCTGGTTCCTGTGGCCAGAAGAGGGTGGCATTCGCAACAAGCGCAGCAGGAACCGCTGTGGCTGCCTCGGGGGATGCAGGTTCTTCGGAGGTACCAACATGGGCCTGGAATTCTTCAAGCTCGAGGAGCTGACGCCGTCCTCCTCGTCTGCGTTCTCCTCTTCCAGCGCCGAGCCAGACATGTCTTATGGCCAGTCGTTGCTACAGCCGGGGGAGTGGATTATTACCAAGGAAACGCCCAAAGTGGATGGTATGCATTTGCAAAGATTTAATATAGATTTCCTGATCCCCAGGGTTGCTTGAGGGTTTTTTCTGTAGGCCCCCCAAGCGAAATTAAGTATAGTTAAAATCTGCAATGTTAAATTAATCTGCTCTTCCCATAAGGGGGCTCCTGGGAGTAATATTGCAGGGTTTATCTAGGGGTTTATTTCAAGGGAATTTTGAATAATATATTGAGCTTTTTATCATTATCTTATCTGCCTAATCGATAATGTTAAACTATAAAATATAGAATGTATGCATAGCATGCAAAATACTGAATGTAACATACTGATGCAGAAAAAAAGTATCAACAGTTACTAAACCAAATATGTGTTTTCTTAGGGAGAGTTGTGGGACTGAAGACGGACACGCACTCGCCCTGCCTGCCTCCCGAGCTGCCAGAGAGGCGTGGTCAGCAACACCTCAGTCTCCAGGTGCCCCAGCGCTCCCACAGCTCCGCCTCTTCCTCTGAAGAAAATAGTACCTCTAGTGCCGCGTTGCCCCTGCTGGCCGGAGAGAGGGACACTCCCTCGCCAAGCACGGAGGAACGCATGTTCCCCATGAACGGCAAAAGCCCTGCTGAGTGAGTAACATCGACATACTGTGAATATCAAGCGGTCAGAGCATGTACAGTAGGAACCACTACAGGGCAGGATTTTCAGCGAGGGTGTTGTTACTCTTTATTTCTTTTTATTACCTCTGACACCCACAATAAACTTGTTTTTGTCTTTTTTTAGGGGGTCTTTAGGGGGAGATAGCAGGTCAACAGTAGATGTCACATAGAAGTGGTGTACATCATCTGAAAGCTGGGAACCTGAAGATTAATTTGAAATGCAGCTCAGCCAGTTTTTCCTCGCCAAAATTTAGCCTAATTTTGGAGCGAGCATTATTTAACCTCCTTCCCGAAAAGCTAGCATGACATATTACCGATGGATTCCTTAAATTTTCTCATATCTGTAGCTTCACTCTAGCTTTAAAACTGAACCTGCTAAATCCTCTGAAAGACAGTAAAGTCGGTCTGGAATGCGGGCAGGTCTCAGGTGGTTAAATGCAATATAATCTAATTTTAATGCCCTCAAACAGTCATTTATCAGAATGTTATTTTCTCCTCTCTCTGCGCAGAACCCTAGGAGACGTCCCGGAGGTCTCACCAGTCTCACCCAACAGCTCACAGGATCGCTCCTCAGTGCGCTCCCCCCTCTGCTCCCCTCTCAAGCGCCAGTCCTCCGTGCACTCGGGTCGACTGGGCAGCACCAAGAGCCTGTCAGCCGCCGTCTTCACCGACAAGCCTCCGCCAGTCCTTGCAGGAGGCGTCCAGTTCAGCAGCGAGGTCTCCCGCAGCGACGAGAACGTCCTGGATTCGCCACGCCAGCGCAGGAGCTACGGCTCCTTCCCCTTCACGCCCTCGGCGGACTCCAACACCTTCCACCAGTACCGCTCCGCAGACTCCAGCATGTCCGTGGCCGACAGCGAGGCCTACTTCTCGGCCGCCGAGGACTTTGAGCCCATAAGCAGCGCCGACGAGGGTCCGGGGACGTACCCGGGCCGCAAGAAGAAGAGGAGGCAGCAGATGCAGCAGCCGCAGCAGCCCCCGTATCACATGGAGAACTACAGGTCAGCTTGAATGTGCTTTAGTAAATGGGAGCGAAGAATATTGAGCTTGGCTTCAGTGGAACTCGCAAAAAAGTTCTCAAAGTTAAAGGGGTTGGAAAATTTGAGAGGAGACTGGGTGGATGGTCAGATCAAGAAGTACAAAGCTAAGCACGGGATTAAGGTGATGGTAGAGTCTAGACAGCTCGCAGTAACATCAAAGAGTCTCATTTCTCATCTGTAAGAGCAGATGAATTAATGACCTGTCTAGCAAGTCCTGACTTGAATTGCTTGAAGTTTTACCCTTTTAAATGCTGCTAAAGGAGCCATTCTGAAGGATTTGCGATTTACGTTTTGAGATTACGATTAATGCAGGAATTCGATTTTTCATGAAGTGTCTCCCTTCTTAGGGATGTTACTGTGAAATTTCAAAGGTATTATTGTAGTGTAGTGAAAAGATTACAAGGTCTTGTACTTGGAAACCATTATAGATTTAGAATGAAAAACAAGCAGCGTCATATAACTTCTGATGACTCACACTGACATCTTTGCAACGATTGTGAAATGGTTTTATGGCACAATATGCAGGAATACATTAACCGTGTTATGGCATTTTTATGTTTAATACCCAACAAGTTTTGCATTTCATTGTGTTAAGCAACTTGCCCCTCAGCCGAACACGTTGCAGCTTTTCATTTATTACTTTCGATTCGATCATTCAAGGATGGATGTGATGTAGAGGGGTTGTAGCAAATGAGATGTTTGATCCATGGGCAGCCACTTACTGCCGCTGTGTTTTCGCAAATTGGATTTCAGTCTTTGCTCTGCTACTACCTTGTCATTTTTCTATTACCCAAAAATGTTCTCACATTGATTGCAACACGCTTTTTGATTGATACAGCCTCCACACAAACACACATAATCAATTCAGTCTTGTGAAAGGTTTCAACCGGCACAAACCTGTGGAAACGTAAAGGCTGAATTCAAGAACATATAAAACCATGTACAGAAAAGTGGTACCATAGATTCTGGCTGGCATCCTGGTTAAAAAGGTGCTTAATGTGGCCATTCTTAAAGGGATAGATTGGATATTTTGAAGTGGTGTTGTAAAAGGTACTTATCCATAGTAGGTGTATTACTTACAATAGATGACGGTCATCATGCCACCAGTTTGGAGAAGCAGACAGGAGTACTGACGTGGGATCAAAGCAATGTACTGCTGTGGACGGGGCCGGCAGCAAAAACGCATTTTAAAATAAAGGCCCACCTAAAAAAAAATCAATATCAGTTATAGTGTACGCTATATAAAGAATATTTTCACCGCTTTACCTTTCCGTCAGACTGCCTTTTCCGGCAGGTAAATGAAGCTGTTATCTGGTGCTTTAAAGCCACGAGACTCCATTGACTAAAACAGTAAATTTACCTTGCAGTATACAGGAGTTGCTGGTCTACCGCTGCCTCGATCTGTTAGATTGTTATTGTGAAACACACCAAAGTCATACACTTGTAATCTATATTCACGATTTGCTTGGCTGTAACTGTGTAACCTTCCCCCCCCCCCAGCCGGAGCTCCATCTACCACAGTGTCGAGGGTCCCCTCACCTACGTTCTCAACGGGGAGCTGATCACTGAGCCACGTCCCCTGCCCATGCCCCCGATGCTGCCCCCGCTGCCGCCCCAGCCCCTGCCCAGCCACACATCCCAGGCCTCCTTCGTCTCAGCCCTGGCCATGGAGGAGGAGAGCTCAGTGGAGGCGGAGAAGACGGCTGAGCCCGGACCTGTAACCCGCCAGCCCCACGTCATGGCGTGCTACCAGAGCTACTTAGCCCACTACCAGGTAATGGCTTTTTATGAAAGCAGAAACTAATGCTAATGCCTAGCCTGTTTATTTTCACTGTGATTACTTCTTTGGTTCAATCAAAACTCTCTTTACTTCACCTCCGCCAGGTCTCAAATTGGTCTGTCAAGCAGCCCACCAATAAGAGGACCTCCAAGTCTTCTCTGCACCGCCCCTTAGATTTGGACACACCTACCAGCGAGGAGAGCGCCGCCTCCTTTGACCAGCTCTCTGTTCCCAGCTTTAAGGTCTTTGACTAATAACTAACAGTCTTTGTGTGCATGTAGTGAGATAAATCAGCATGTAATACTATAGTTGAACTTCAGAATGTTGTCTTGGTATTGGCTGTTAAATGGTTATATGTGCCCATCCCCAATACACCCAGGACATCTGGTTTAGGGTGTAACATTTTCTTTTATATTACAGGTGATAAAGCAGGGCCTCTCAGCCAGCTCTCTACTGGACAGAGGACTTGAGCTGATGGGAGAGAACAACAGGTATTTAAGACACATTGTTTTCACCCAGCTTACCCTATGTATTTACAGTCAAAACCTATCCACTCAAGAAAGGGTGTTTTTTGTATTTGTCTATCTCCGTGTACTCAACAGCAGTAATATTACTATGTGTTGCTTCACACTGTCCTTTCAAGTAGCAACATATTCTGTGTTTTTTATTATTAAAGAGGACCTATTATGCTCATTTTCAGGTGCATACTTGTATTTTGGGTTGCTACTAGAACATGTTTACATGCTTTAATGTTCAAAATACACTTCAATTTTCTCATACCGGCCCAGTCTGCTCTGATTGGTCAGATGGCCCACTCTGTTGTGATTGGTCAACTTAACTAAACTCTTCGGACTCCAGCTCCACTCTGACTAACTTTGTTTGAGGGCGTGACAAACTAGCAGTTTTGCAGGTATCATGCAAATGTGTTACTTGGTGACATCACCACGTTACGGACGAAAAGGCGGGACTTCAAGCAAGGCGTATCAGGCAGTTCAGGAGCAGTGTTTCTGTGGGGGAGAGTAACTCCCTTTGGCCTGAGCTTTTGGCTTTGCAGACCTTTTACATGCACAGAAAACTATATAACACACTAAAGGAAAGGGAAAAAGCACAAAAGCATAATAGGTCCTCTTTAATATATAATGCATGATCAGAGATTTTCTTATTGTGCCTCCACAGTACACCATATACCCCACTGGATAAGAGGGCCATGGAGAACACAGATGAGGACACGACGACAGATGACTGGACTCTGGAGCAGCCCTTGGCTCAGACCAGGACCACTGCCATCGTGGAGGTGAAGGGAGCCGTCAATGTGGTGCTCACCCCCCTTGTGGCTGAATCCCTGGACAGGTATTCTATGCTTCATGTAGTTTTATTTCATCAGTGCTTGTTGTTTAAAGGGATAGTTCAGATGCTCCATAGTCACTGTATTATCTACAGTACATGACGATCGGCACGCTCCCAGTTTGGAGAGGCAGACAGCAGTACCGGCAAGGGAGAAAATCAATGTACTGCTGTGGACGGGGCCGGCAGCAAAATCTATTTAAGCCACCTAAAAAAGTCAATATCGGTTTAAGTGTACGCTATATTTAGAATATATTCCCCACTTCACCTCTCCGTTAGAGAGCCAACAGTGGACTGAAGCCATTATCTATGCTCTCTTCAAAGCCACCAGACTCCATTGACAAAAACAGTAATTTTACTCACACAGAACACAGGATTTGCTGGTCTACCGCTGCATCGATCGGTTAGTTTGTTTCTGTTATTGTGTGACTTTGATGTTTTAAAGGGTTAATTTGAACAACAACAAACAAACAAACTAACCGATTGAGGCAGCCGTAGACCAGCAACCTCCCGTGTTGTGCGAGGTAAAATTACTATTTTTGTCAATGGAGTCTGGTGGTTTTGAGTCAGCATAGATGGATACATTGGAATTGTCGGAAAGGGCTGTCTGACGGCAAGGTAAAGCAGTGAAAATATTCGAAATACACTTAAACTGGTGTCTAAAATGCGTTTTGCTGCCGACCCCGTCCACAGCAGCACATTGGTTTGCCCCTGTTTCGGTACTCCTTTCTGTTTCTCCAAACTGGTGGCGTGCCGACTGCCATCTACTGTAGGTAATACACTGACTATGGATAAGTACCTCATACAACCCCACTTCAAAAAATTTTAACTATCCCTTTAAGACAATTTAATCCCTATGCACACTTCATCTTGGATCTAAAATTCCTGCTGACGGGGCTTCAGAGTC
Organism: Sebastes fasciatus; assembly: GCF_043250625.1. Lineage (NCBI taxonomy): Eukaryota > Metazoa > Chordata > Actinopteri > Perciformes > Sebastidae > Sebastes > Sebastes fasciatus. The sequence goes on along the minus strand of NC_133809.1, from coordinate 23,495,873 downwards.
TGGTCTCGCTCTTGGTTGCCTACCAGTGTGGATCCTTAGTTTGCCAAAGGCTAACAGTGCCGGGTTTACAATGGCCTTATAAGCACTTAGCTCTTGGCTAGTGCAGCGTGGAGATGAGTAAACTGCAGCTTGGAGGTTGAAGAGAGGCCAAACTTCCAAGCACTGACATCGTAAATTTGATTACACTTGGAAAAGGGCAATTTTTACATCAGAATCAGCTCTGATAAAACACTTTGTGATACAACTATAAATAATTAAAACAAAATATCTATAAACCTACGAAATGGTATTGTTTTATTAGAGCTGTATGTCTGTTTCGTCTCTTTCAGGTACATCGAATCCATGGTCCACTTTGCCAGTATCCGTCATCCCGCAGGCATTCTGGATGACCTGCATGGGAAAGTCCTCAATGAAGCCTATCAGATCAGCAAGTCCACAGTCACCGAATCCGTAAGCACAACAGTGAACAGAACAGAGCAATATAGCTCGACTGTGTTAATATTTATTCATCATGATGGAGGTTTTTGAATGTTGACTCTAATATTAGTTGATTCCAATCACAAAGGGGGAAGCTGTAATTCCTGTGATAGTGTCAGATGTGCCGCTCAATTATTTATCAATAGTATGAAATAAGTGTTTCTATTCTAAATGTGTTAGTTAGGCGGCAACAGATGGATGGATATTCTAAATGGTTTTGAGATTTGACACAAATCAGCTTCCCAATTTCAAAGTGTTTTTTTGTTGCCTGATAACTGTTTTGGATCTGGGATCCCCACAGAGCCAAACAGGCAAGCAGGAGCACAAGCTGTCCAAGACAGAGGGCACGACCCCTGGCTCCCTCAACATCACCCAGGGCCAGACCGACCTGTCCGTCAAACCGGATAATGTGAAAATCAAGGGCCTCCAAGCCAATGTCTCCATCCCCAAGGTAAGACCCGTGACCCGGAATAATGAGAGGCCAGCGGCGTTCCTCGAGCTCTGCTCCGACCAAGAGAAGTTCAAGAACAAGCACAGATTCATGAGCACTGATGTCGCTTTACATTCAAACTATGAATATACAATGTGCTCAGCATTTGTGTAGAATAATACCTCTATGAAATATAGCATATACCATCAAAACCATTCAGATTCTTCTTTTTTTATTCCACTGAAGGGAAGTTAGAGTCTGTTTGCACTAAAAGTTTGAGTGGATAGATACATTTTTCTCACTTGTAACTATTGCAATATAGATTTTTCTACTGCCCTCTGTATATCTTCATATAGAAAAACACCAAAACAATGTTACATTTGGGAAAAAAATAGCCGCACACAGTATACTAATCTTTTTTATTCTTCCCTGTGGAACAATAATTTCTCTTTTTAAAAGATATTCTTGTGGGCATGGCTATTTATGTCCACAGCATCCGTTTTTTCAAGTTATTTATTAGAGAACGATACTTTCAGCGCAGTGGGGTTTAGTTCAACTTTGTTTAGTTGTCTTTTTGTTTGGTTCTCCTCTCCTGCAGGTGAACCTTTGCCTCCTGCAGGCCTCTGTAGAAGAGGGGTCGCCGTCGTGCTCCAATAAGTGTGTCACACACGTTTCTCTGGTGGCGCTCTGCTTCGACAGGATCGCCACCCAGTTCAGAATGAACAGGTAACGCCTCCACTCTTCCTCATGTCACTGTGTTTGCATGTGTGTGTACAATTACTAAGCTTTATGGAGTACGTGTCTGCTATAAATGCTATAAAATAGGGATGCACCAATACAGATATCGGATATCAGGCCGATTCTGACTCAAATAAGTGGATCAGATATCGATGACAATGGGGGCGATCTATTCAATTAAATTCTAACTTTATATACTATATACATTATATACTGGAATTTTAATATCTGTGTACGTTTTGACCAATTTGTTGCTGCATTAAAACGGTTTACACTGTAATTCCTGTTAATTTTGAAGATTTTATTACCAAGTTGCTGGTGTACGATTTATTTTTTTAATGATAAATAAAATTCAGTAAATTTATATTTAATTATTTATTTGTTACATTTTTTTTTTATTAAGTTAAAAAAGCAATATTTAAGCCTGTTGTTGCCTTACAGTACACATAAAATAAATGATCCCACACAGCGAGGCATACAGCTTATTTATTAAATACTGCTATCGGATTGGTGCTCGCTCGGTATCGGCTGATACACCAAAGCCCAGGTACTGCTATCGGGACTAAAAAAGTCGGATCGGTGCAGTGCATCACTACTTCAAAATGCCTGCTGGCACATTCAGTTGTGGTTGTTTGGAGTGCCATTCACCTTAAAACGAATTCAGTAGGGTGACAATCTTTGGGAATTTGGGAATAATTCACTTAGATTTGTATTCTTCTATTCATTCAACTAATTCTCATTTCCAAAAGGTGATGTTTGTTTTGTACATCTGAACTAAAGTGTTTAAAGCACAAAATCAACAAAGTGTATTTCTTGTACTCCACAACATCTGACATGTGCCTCACTTGGTATAGTTTTGGCTTTTTTATTTATTTATTTTTTAAATAACTGTTTTATTGCATATGTCATAAATCTTAGCATGGAGGTGAGTTTTATTCTATTTTTTTTATTATTTTGGAAACCTCAGCTCCTCTAAAAAGTCTAAAATAAACTGTGGCCAAAATACAGACACCCAGACTTTTAAGGACAAAAATGTCCCCATTGAAACCACAATTATTGATCCAACATCCATTTACAGCATAAAGTCATGCATTCTATTATATCCGGCTTTCAATCTCGAGGTCTGACTTCAAAATTGTAGTGTTTACTATTTCCCACCAGATTGTGTAGGTTTCCTGCATAAAAAGTACAAATGCATCAGAATCGATGTTAAACACTGACATATCCCAGGCTGTGAAAAAACAATTCCCCCTAGTATTTAGTATACAAACAATAATTAAATGTTTTCTTCATAAAAAAACAACAACAGTGGAATAATGTAAACAAACATGCATTAAAATGGTTTGAATTCTGAAAATGAATGAATATTTGGTAGTGATGTTCAGGGCTGACGTTGGTTAAAAGATTTAACTATGTAGTGGAAAATGTGAGGAGTCAGCAGTGAGGCACAAGGGCAGCCAAGCTCAAATATAAACACACATTTTCTTTCTACTCTTTTCAGGGGTATTGTAGAGGAGACGCCCAACACCACGGAACATGGCCGACCGTCCGTCATGCTGGAGAAGTATGCCTCAGCCACCAAGATGCAGCCTCAGTCCTCTGGCTCGCTGCGCTCCAACGCCGGCATCGAAAAAGGCAAAGAGATCGCCGCCAGGCTCAACATCCACCGCATCCACAGCCAGCTGCGAGGCCTCGACTCCACAGGTTGGTTCAGGAGGACGACTAACCTTTTACATTACTCTGTTAATATACTATACTACCTGTCCCAAGACAGTCTGCAAAAGTGCCCTCATTTGACCTACAGTACGAGGCAAAATACTGAGACCCTTTGACTTTTGTCATTTTCAGATTTCTTTTGTTCTCCCCAAGCACTTTATTGTCAAAATGTGTAACAGGGAACTTCATAATAATGTCATATTTTCTAACAGTTGCGTTGTTTCTTCTGCTTTCGTAGACATTGGCACATGTGCCATCACAGCGATCCCTTTTGAGAAGTCCAAAGTGCTGTTTGGCCTGGAGGAAATGGAGGAGTACTCAATGGTGGATGAAACCGACGCCCAGATTGCAGGGGGCGATCTCAGCCGCTCCGCGACGTCTCTTGAGAAATGGGGCTGGATCATGTTTGAATGTGGCATCGAGAACCTCACGGTCAAAGGTAAAAAAAACATCACTTACATCGAGACGTAGCGATACAAACAAAAAAAAAGCCCAAAGAAGAGTTGCATCAGGAGGGATGAAGGGAATTTGTGTACAGATTTGTGAATGTATTACACTTTGTGTTGCAGGGGGCCGTCAGTCAGGAGCCATTCTTTACAATTCCTTTGGTGTGATGGGACGCTCAGACACTGGGGGGAAGACGGGCATGTCCAAGTCCAATGGTTCGACAGGCTCTCAGACAGGAAGCGGTTACAGCACCGACGTCTCTGATGACAACCTGCCAAATGATGCTATCAGCCCCGCCTCGGATGCCAATGAAAACTCGGACTCAGAAGACCAGGTGAGAAATGCGGAGAATGCTACTGTAAAATGGCTAAAAAAAAAGGCGTACCTCCGTTTTTTTTTTTTTTATATTCTTTTTTTGCTCAGGTTAAATAACAAACTAGGTTGGAACCAACACCAAACTTGCTTTAACCCTACCCAAACTAGCTTTGTTTGAGGGTGTGCCAAACTAGCTGCTAGGCAGGTAATATGCAAATGTGTTACTTGGTGACATCGCTAAGTTAGGTAAGAAAAGGCGGGACTTCAAGCAAGGCGTTTCAGGCAATTCAGGGGGGGAGAATAACACCCTTTGTAACTTTGCAGACCTTTTTACATTCCCCAAAAACTTTATATCACACTAAAGGAAAGGGAAAAAGTATAAACGGTCCCCTTTAAAGTTTAAACCCAGTTAATATCTGAGTTTTTACCGTGGCATTTTAGTGTCACAGAGCTTGACATCCTCTTTTAGCTGATTTTCCTGAGGCCGACAAACACATGAGAAAGCCTTTTTAGCTCCGCTGACAGTGACCTCAAACTTTCACTTAATGCGAGGACAAAATTAATTCTCTTTGAGACGATTTCTTCTTCATTTTATCTGCAGCTGTCGGCTTATTGTGTTAAGACGTAACGTAGGGCAGGCTAACAAGCTCCTAAATGACATAGAGATTGCGTGTGGGTGTGAACTTGTTAACATAAAATCAAAGCTCTACTGCACCGATCTGAAGTGAGATGCACAAATGCGGCCAGTGTCATTTTAAAATTGTAGATTATTAATTTTTTTTCTCTTTATTTTCATTGTTTCTATGTTATTATTTTGCAAATATCGCTGCCTATTGCCAGTCTTTGATTCAGATTTGAGTAATATTCTTGCTCACACAAAATTACTTCAATAAGCCTGGTTCAGACGGTTATCAAAAAGTTACATTCATTCGAAATAAGAGCGAGAAGAAAGAGATTAAATTCATCAAACTAAGAAAGATCCACTCTGATCTTGAAAATTAGCAACGATGGCAAATCAAAGCTATAATCAGGTGATTGTGTTTGGATTGTGTTGTGGCTCCAGTTACAGAGGATAGCGGTAAATCTATTCCAAAGCTGCAATACTGGAACTCATTCCCACCAGCCAGTCTCATCCACCCATTGAATCCCGGCGTTCTCTTGTGCTCTGCAGGACGAAGGAGTCGAGTCAGATGACCTGAAGAAGGACCTTCCCCTCATGCCCCCACCGCCTGACTCCAGCAGCATGAAGCTGACCATCAGGGAGATCTGGTTCAGTTTTGCTGCTCCCACGAATGTGCGTTCGCCTTCGCAGGCCATCTCCAGGTACGACTCCCAATGATACATATGGACCTCTTTACACAAACGCTTTCACACACAGTAAGTCCATGATTTGTGTTAAAACTAGATGAACTGTTCAACACATTTAGGAAAAAAACATGACCGTGACATGTTGTTGAGCTTTAAGTGTCAGTTGTGTGGCAGTGAGATTGGGCCTCAAGTAGCAACATTCTCTTAAATTTCTCTTATATTTTCCCTTAATTTTCTGTTAAGATAAAAAAATAAGAGTTTGAAGAGTCTGAAGTCAGCTCCAGATGCACCGAACGTTCTTAACCATCCAAATCTGCTATTACCCAGGTGTGCTAAATGACGAATCCCACTCGATCATAAATTGGAGGCGTGTAACAAGAACTTGAGCATTAGTGAAATTGAGATATTGTTAAATAACCTTAAACAAAGTAAACGTGTGATTTTCCAGAGCGTCAGTACTGGTGTGATTAACTAGATAGATAGATAGATAGACAATTATGCGATTAATCGCTATTGGATATTTTAATCGATTGACGGCCCTAATTTTTTTTTAGGTAAGAAGAGAATCCCAGAAATCAATGTGCACTAACAAAATAAGAGCAAATTGTGGATACGAACAAAAATGAGAGGAAATTATATATGTATCACTTCCTGCATGAGGCCCAATGTGTCGCAGTATCTGCAGGAGAGAGGTTTTTTTTATAAAAATTTTCGCCAGACAATTTTTAAAGAAAACTTTTGTTCCCCCTGGCAGCCGTTTGCATCAGCAACATTGCTGCTAACACAGATCTGTCAGTCTCACAGGTCAGGTACAGGTCTGAGTTTTTCAGAAGCAATTGTAGCACATATCTTGTGTCTGCAGTTGAGAATATAAGAACAGAAATCAATTCTTAACCAACTTGTCAGATACATCTTGGCAAAAGTTGATGACATCATGATAATATATTACATGCTGTGTTTTATCTGAAACTAGAGAAAAAAAAACTATACATCAAGATAGATTGATCAATAGTTATTCTAAGGTGATCAAAGATCTTCTGACTCTCCGTTGTGTTTACAGGCAGTTGAATCTGCTCAGCACAGCAACACCCGCCATCGGAGCCTGGCTGGTTCCCATCGACCAGCTCAAATCTTCTCTACGCAAACTGGACATGGAGGGAACACTGCGCGTGTGCGCCGTCATGGGCTGCATCATGACCGAAGCTCTTGAGGTCAGCAATGACCTCTGTAGACCCAAACAAATGGTCCCATATGAAGAGAAAAGTCCAGTATCCTCTGATTGCATTTAATGCATCCGCATTTTTTTTTTTTTTTTAAATCAAACCAGCTTTTTATCAGCTTGTAAATGTAACATCTAAATTTACTTGATTGTATGTGCACTAGTTTCTTTAATTTTAGCTCTTTGTGTCATTCCCCCAAACAGAAAAAGAGCATCCACATCCCCATCCGGAGCAAGTACAACCGCGTGACCAAACGAGCCCGCTACCTTCACGAGAATCCCTCCTGTATGCTCTGTAACATCCTTCACCGCTATCTGCAGCAGGCCGACTACTCAGTCATTGAGGAGGCCACCATGGTAAGTGCGAGGCCTCCGAATTTAACTTTATTATCTTCATTTTCGGAAACTCTCCAACTTGACCATGTGTAGTTAATTGGCTACTAAAATTGATATGGTCTCATTTGAACTTACAAAAAGTAACTGCCAATTATTTTAAGTGGCATTAAGTGCTCTTGGCTGCGCTTCGCTATTTTAATTAATCCCTTACCGGTGGCACTAATCCAGTTCTCCTTTCCATCCCAGAATGATGGGGTTCCAGCCCTTGTGACTCTAAAGAAGGGTCTGGTTGCTTTGGCCAGACAGTGGATGAAATTTATAGTGGTTACTCAGGGCTTCAAAGCTATCGGTCTGATGAGGCCCAACCAGCTTGCCAAACCCAAGGAGCCTCAGCAGAGCCTGGGCGAGACCATCCTGGGCCTGGACAATGGCGCCGCGCTGCAGAGCGACACCAGCGCCGACGGAGCCGAATTCGAATTCGACGCAGGTGGGAACTTACAGCTTTCAGTGTGCTGATACCGTTTTTTTGACCCACCCATCTGTTACAGCAGATGGACTGGGGAACTCCTAACCTCCACTTCTCAGTGTATAGCACAGATATAAATAGACTGTTACCACTTGTTAGACATAACCGATACGGTATGAATGAGTAATGTTGTTCTTCTCGGAGTTTTATTTTATGTCGTTATTGTGAAGCCACAGTGAGTGAACACACCATGTTGCTGGAGGGAGCCTGCAGTCGCCCCCCACCCAAAGAAGCCAACTCTGGTCCCGTCAGCGGAGTGGAGATCATGAGGAAACTGTCCAAGTCTCATACGCACAACGAGTCTGCACTCAGGATAAAGGTACAACTTTGACAATCAGTGTATCTTTATATCCCAGTTTTCTGTTGTAAATCCATACTGGGTTGCATGAGATTGTGGGCAGGTATATCTAACAAATGCAACGTAAACATGCTCCCTACACATTTCTAGGGCCAACTACCATTATTTACATTACATTATTGATTCATCTGCAGTTTATTTTCTCAATTGTCTATAAACTGTCAGCAAACAGTGAAAAATGAAACATTTGAGATGTCTTCAAATGCCTTGTTTTGTCCAAGCAACTGAACAAAACCCAAAGATGTGCAGTTTCCTATCATAGAAGACTAAGCAACCTAGAATATATTCACCTTTGAGAAGCTAAAGGAAGTTTTTTTTTTGCCTTTTTAATTTTTTATAAAGCATTTGTTTATTGGGAACTTAAAAATGAATATACAATATAGACCATTTCTTTAAGCCAGTGGCTGATGTGAGGGACATGAGACGTTTTTTCAGTAGAGTTCGGCATTTAACACGGGATGTCTGGATTAAATGTATTTGTCTTTAAAGGGGTAATGTAAGTTCTCATTATCCAGATGTATCGAGTCGTTTTAAGTCTAGTATTTATCGAAAGCCTTTGGGCCGCAGTAAAAATCTGACTCTGTTCGCAATCCAGGACATCTTCATGCCATGATGCTCTTTTAGAGTCAGATGATTCTTCTTTTAGTTTCTATGCTCCCCACCTGTGGAACAAGCTTCCTGAATACCTGAGGTCTGCTAAAACAGTCAGCTCATTTACGTCAGCTTTTAAATCCACATCATTGTTTACTGCGGATTTCCAATAAATTAGATACTTAACTTATTTTTAACCTTGAACTATTTATTTGCATGCTCTTGCTTTTTGTTTTTATTGCTTTTTAAAATGCAATTTATATCTAATCTAACTAGTTATCTGCCTTTTCTCGCTTTTTGTATCGGTTTTAATCTCTTAAATGACATTTTAATGTTTTCTTATGCATCTAACGTCTTATGTTTGATATATTCCTATGCTCCTGTAAAGATCTATAACCTACTCTATAAACAAAATTGCCTTGCCTTTAGATTTAGATTAAAAATGTATTGTAGAGCTTTTTGACACTTTTGCTTAAAATGTTAATCGCTTGTCAAGGTAGTTGCCGATTTAATGTTCCGTCGATTGAGTAATTGATTGATTGACTAATCGTTTCAGCTCTACATATTTCCACACCAGTACTGTATCACACTGTTTGTAAACCAGAACAGTATGCAGTTTTCCTTAAACCCAGCCTAGTCGTCCAGTGAGAGAGAGTTTCAAAGAAAAAAGATGTGAGGTTGCCAGTACATGAAAAATCTTCCTGTGCAGCCATACGTTTTTGAAAAGACATACTTTGTAGCAACCAGGATGTTTTGGCAAGGGTTATATCACTTTTCCCAAAGGAGGAGGAGGTTAACATAGCGAACTATCAGAGACACAAAGAAGATATATTCTTGTTTGGGGAATACTCTTTTTACCTTCCTGGAGGACATGAACAGTACTGTAAGGAAGCAAAAAAAAATTATAATTCTGGTTATCCATTTTCTAAGGCTGATTTATTTATTTTTTTGTCAGGATCATTTTTTTGCTTTTGTGAGAGTTTGTTGTTGAAGTACTCACTTTGCACCGATACCCCGTGTTCTAAAAAGGACTAAAAGCATTCATGTTTCCTTCCAGGTGACTTTTAATTCTACTGTCATGTCTTTCTTTTGGCTAGAAGTTTATTTCAATCTGCGCTTATCTGCCGTTAGGAAAAAAAATGAACGCGTTTAGTCCTACGTAGAACATGGGGTAGTGATGCACTTCAGGCACTATTACCAAAAAAAAGTAACTGAGAAAAATGATCCCGACAAAACTGTTTTTTTTCAACTGTTCTCAAGTCATAAACACACGACAGAAAACTATTTAGATCAGACTTTAAAGAAATCTAACTTGCCTCTCAGGGCTTCTGTAGTACTGAACCCAAAATGGCAAAAATAAAATCCAAATACACTAAACCAAAAACAGTATAGTTGAAATTAATCGATCAGTCGATCGACTAATTATCGATCGAGGAAATTAATCAGCAACTATTTTAATAAAACAGTTTTAAGCAAAAATGCCAAAAATTCAGTGACTCCAACTCCTCGAATGTCTCATCTATGATGGTCAATTTAATACCTTTGACATTTGGACTGTTGATTGGACAAAACAAGCAACAGACATTGACATCATCTAACCTTTTATAGACCAAACAGTTAATCAATTAATCAATGAAATAATCACCAGATTTATCAATAATGAACGTAATCATTAGTTGCAGCCCTGAAAAAGTACTAGTAGTACTACTAGTTAGTACTTTCTAGTTAGAAAATGACATTTCACAGCAGACAGTGCTGTCGTGACTGTGGTGTGAAGGTGATTCCACTGTATGACAGCCTTGAGGGATGTGAGCTGGCACTGTGTGGAGAGATGACATTTTCCTCATAAAATAATGTTTTGTTCATCCCATCTCAGGGTCTGCTATTCAGCTCTTTTGTCAAAAAAAGTATTACCTCGACTTCAGACTATTTCCATAACGGATCGTGGCTGTCACCATGCATCCCACTCATCTTTTGAACATAAAAAGCCACAGGCAGTGGTATAGTGTGAACATAATCTGTACGTTTGTCACACCCAGGGCTCCCATCCATACCAGTCGCTGAGCTACACTAGCGGTGACACGGCGGCTGACTCACCGGCCCATGTGAGCCGCGCAGGCCTGCCAGCTAAGGACAGCCCCAGGAAGGAGAGCCTCCTGAGTAATCTGACAGGCAGCTTTCGGAGTCTGCACAACCTGCTGGAGGGCATGCCTCAGAGGAACGAGCCGTCTGCCGCCACCGCAGCCAAGAGCGGCTCCCTCACTCGCACAGGTACCGCTGATGTTATGTCGCACTGCCGCTGATCACGAGAATGTGGAAGGTTCTAGTAACCGCAGAATAGTGTTGATTACAACATGTAAAAAGTCTCCTTATCATTTTTGCTGCAAGGCTGACCTCTACCGTTCAATAGGATGAATAAAAAACAAACCAAAATAGATTCACAGCTTGGTCGCTCCTCGAGCACATGCCCACAGTGAACTAATACGCAGAGTGCTACGAGTTATTTACTTTCTTTCACACTCTCAACATTCTGCAACCCCTGCTGATATCACTTTGCTTCATGAAAGCAGAAATACTACATTCAAGCTTTTGCAACACTGTCTAACAAAACACACCAGAGAGGGAACTGCATAAGAAAAAGAAGTGTAAAAAGAAGGGTTTGGATTCCTCGTTGTAGTAAAAGACCATGACTGTTTATGAGAATGTGTGTGTGTATGTATGGTGTGTGTATTGTGTGAGAGCTTGAAAATTGAACACACCCTGGCTTCGTCCAAAATCGCATACTACACACTAAATACCCAATATGTGTCATTCAACCTACTTTTGTTAATAAACAGTAGTATGTATCTATTCGGACGCACTGAGCAGTAATTTACATCGTCCTGAGAGCCTCCTTGCCAGTTGGAGTTACGTAACCAAGGTAACCTGTAACAACCTGATTTGTGAGAATCAAAGTCTGAACAGATTTAAGAAATATATTAACAAAGTGAACATTTTTCTCTACTTACACTTAAATCTAAGAGTTATTGACGTTACATAGCTGTCTGTCAACGTTTGTTATGAATGTTGTCGTCACTACCACATTGCATTGTGGGATATTTCTGCTGCCGTAGTGTCAAGCGTTGCATACTCCAATATTTCACTGGAAACAGTATGCAATATGAGTACTATTGGTTTCATACGAAGGTTTCGGACGTACTAAAACATCTCAGTGTTTTAGCGTACTAAATAGCATGTTAGTATGGAATTTAGGACACAACCCCTGTCTTTGTCATAACTTTTATGATCCCTAAATTTAAATTTACATCAACCACACATGCCTCGATGATGCAAGATGAAAAATTATCCGTGAACATCAGTTGGTATTTTCTTTGATGTCCAGTTTTTTTGTAGTGTGTTCCATGATGTAATGTGCTCTCAATCTCTTTCTTCTGGGGCTCAGGAAACAGTTTGGGTACAGACATGCTGACGGAGCACCCGCTGCTGTCGGAGCCCTCCTCCGTCAGCTTTTACAACTGGATGTCCAACGCTGTGGGCAACAGGACGGGGGCCGTCGTCCAGGACTCGCCGGTTAACCGCTCCCAGCACAACAGCCTGCAGACAGGTCAGACATTGTTTGTCTTGAAAGGTTGTTTTCCATTTGTCAAATCCTCATTGTATATTTATTAAAAATCTTATTTTTATTCAGAAAATCCCTTCATATTTAGATGAGCATTCCAGTTAGTTCAGATGAACTCATTTCTGTGGAACCTTGAGGATAAACTATTAATTTTTTATTACAATGCTGTTCGAGTTGATGCTTATTGTTAACACCTTCACGCTTTACTTAGTACAGTAGTTTTACTAGACCCACTGGATTCTCCTGGCAACCACTTCCACTACCAACTGTTAACAGTCCAGAAGGAGGTCAGGGGTTGTTGCTCAGTGTTGTGATGATGGTGTTGGTGAACTAGTTAGCTAGCTAGCAGTTAGTTTGTCCCCTTTTGTTATTTTTATAGTCACCTAGAACTCTGTGTCAATCTATCCCAAAAAAACAACTGGAAACAGGTATGTTGTCGGTGTTTAAATATACTCAGATTAAACACATTAATGCTGGAGGGAATTGGTTAGAACCAAAGCATGTTAGTGAAGTTTAACAACCTTAAATCCCACCCTCTGTTCCTCTGTACTCCCACTCATCTTCTGAGGCTACATCCACACTAATACACCGTTTTAAAACAAAAACGATCTGCGTTCAGACGAGCGTTTTAGCTCCCTTTCAGAAATATTCTCCATTCTTACTAACACGCCTGAAAACGCATATGACATGACCAGTCACATACACTGGGCATGCTCGTGTAAACAGGAAGCAGGATTTCTACTATGCGGTTGGTTGCTTAGTTGCAGAAAATACCACGGAGGAAGAACAGCAGTGGCAAAAAAATCAAAATCACTTGAATAATAGCTTGAGCATGTAGGCAGTATTAGCATTATAAAATGCAGAATGTAACTGCACAACTGCTGCAAACATAGACAGCAAGGTCAGCAACGCCTGTAATTTGTTATCCATGTTGAATTAACCGCAGGTGGTCGATGCTGATGTTGTTTGTTTTCTTGTTGGTCACGTGTTAGGGGCGTGGCGAATCAGGGAAGGACACGTCGTGACTGATAAGATGCAATCAGGAACTGCGTCAAAGTTTTTCAAAAGTCTCCATATCCGCCCGTCCAGACTCAAACGCAATCCTGCAGTTTTCAAACTATAGAGGGGTCAGCAGTCTCTGTTTTTGGGGTTCAAATACGCCGGAGTAGTGTGGACGCTAGGCGTAAACGTAGCGAAAGTTATGCGTTTTAAAATGAAAACGTATTAATGTGGATGTAGCCTGAGTTACAAACAGCTGCACTTGTTCCATCCTCCCTCAATAGTAGTTTAATATTTACTTTGAAAAGATACATCTTACCTTCACAATTCAGCAGAGCATCACTGATTGTGTGGGTACCATTATTATGTGTGAAAGGCTTGGATTTGTGCCCAAGACGATGTCGTTATCCACTCACCCAGATGTCAGTCACTGACAGCACAGCAGATTAGCCCGAGCAGCTCCTCACAAACACATTAAGTGAGTAAGGATGTGATGCGTCTGTTCAGAGTTCCAAATTGTGCATAAAATGGCCATAAAGTTCCTCTCAACACTCCCTGTGGTTGGACGGTTGCCTTCCATTTAATTCACTCTAACGTCTTTGTTAAGAGGAGATGGTGAAGTGTTTCACCCTACAGCGCTTCACTCACTCACTGCTGCTTATATTTACATGTCTAATAAGAAACTGCCACTGAGCTGCTCTGGTGTGAACGTACCCTGCAGGAAAACACAACCATAGCTTACCGTTGGTCTGTTACACAACATGCATCCCAAATCTCCTTTCTTCCACACCCTTAGGTGGGACGTGCAACCTGCCCACGATCCCCTCAGCGTCAGACTTCAACACGGTGCTGTCCAGCGACCAGAACACCCTGGATGGGACCCCATCCCAACACTCCCAGCACAGCACCAGCCAGGACGAAATGGCCGACATTGAGGAGGGCAACCAGTGCCCAGCTGCTGTTCAGCTGGCCGATGCTCAGGTGCTGTGGATACACCTGTCTGTATTTCTTTGTCATTTGTTCCATTGTTGTGCTTGCTGTCTAAACTTTCACCAGAGAAGCAGTAAACATGATGCCTGCAGCTCTTCAATAAGTCTTGAATTATGTGATTTTCAAAATATATTTAAGGGCTGTCAATCCATTCAAATATTTAATTGTGATTCATCACAAATTAATCGCACATTTTTTATTTGTTCAAATGTACCTTAAAGGGAGATTTGTCAAGTATTTAATACTCTTATCAACATGGTAGTGGGCAAATATGCTGCTTTATTCAAATGTATGTATATATTTATTACTGGAAATCAATTAACAACACAAAATAATGACAAATATTGTCCAGAAACCCTCACAGGTACTGCATTTAGCATAAAAAAATACGCTTAAATCATAACAAACTGCAGCCCAACAGGCAACAACAGCTGTCAGTGTGTCAGTGTGATGACTGGACTATGACTTGCCCCAAACAGTTTTTCCTTGGTTTTTAGCGCAAGTTTGGAGCATTATTTAGCCTCCGTCCTGACAAGCTAGTATGACATGGTTGGTACCAGGGGATTCCTTAGGTTTTTTAGTTTTATATGATGCCAAAACTAGCTTCAAAACAGAGCCCTCTACAACTTCTGAAACATAGATTGCGTTAATGCATTCAAGAAATCAGTGACGTTAAAACAAATTCCTTTAACGCGTTATTATCGTGTTAACTTTGACAACCCTAATTAAATTACATCACTTTGCAAAATGATGTAAAGTCTCTTATGCCAATAATGTCACCTATGCCAGCTTTGATTCATGTTTATCTTCTTAGGTGTCACAAATTCTATCTGCAGAGCTCATGGTTCTGTGGACACATCACCTCTACAAAACCCTGTGCTCATTTTGTGCCTTGATATCTGTTTTCCCACCCACAGGTTGTTTTCAAGCCTTTGCTGAGCTACACGGGCATCCAGGCCCAAGACGCCACTCCTCTTAGTTACAAGATGTATTTCGGAGAGCACCTGTCTTTTTCTGGCAACCTCGAGTGTCTCAGAGCAGACATCGTGGACTCCGACACCTCCAAAGAGCGGAAAAATAAAAGATCCAGGAGGTAAAATAAATCACAACAATAAAACATGATGAGGACATTCATTTCCATTATTTTAGTGCGCAGTTCACTCTAACCGTGAGTACAGAATGTCTGCTAAATACAAACATAACCCTCTCTATCTTTAGACAAGGCATGGTGAACCTTCCTCTGCTGGAGTTCAAGCCAGCGCTGCTGATTGAGACGTTCAGCCTGAACGCGGTGGTGATGGAGAAGTCGACCAGCGCTCCGCAGGGCCCCACCGCGGCTCCGCTCTCCTTCCACGACCTCAACCGCCGCCACTACAACACATTCCACTGCGATTTCACCACGGCCTGTCAGGCCATCAGCCAGCGCGTCGACATGGCCCTGGTGCGCCTCATCCACCAGTTCAGCACCATGATCGACGACATCAAGGCCACGCAGACCGACATCAAGCTGAGCCGCTACACCGCCGGCTCGGCCTCCCCGACGCCCACCTTCAAGGCCCGGCCGTACCGCCACTTCAGGTCCTCCGACTTCAGCCGCAGCTCCCGGGGCAGCATCAACGGGGCGGGACGCAGCGGGACCCAGACCCTCAAGAGCAAGAGAGGGGTGGGCGGAGGGGGAGCAGGTGGAGCAGGCGGCGCTGGGGGTATACCTCCTAATGGGCCGCCGTCAGGAATGGACACGCTGGGGAGGAGGGAGCCTCGAGGACGCAGTTCCCTCGGACGTTCGGAGCGACGCACCTCGAAGGTAACGATTTACGCTTTTGAGGAGTCATCTTTTAAAAACACATTTAAATAAGTCATTTACAGGATTATTTGTAGACATTCAACCTCGACAGCATAAACACTCTAAATGGGTCTTCCGTCAGATATTGATGTTGGCAAACGCCGCAAAAGGAAATAAATTTGAAACCCATTCACAGTGTTTATGTTTTCATATTTAAAAAGGTCCAATAGATTTCCCAGTTTCAGCACCCCAAAGCAGGCCATTTCAGAGTTTTGCCTTCTTTAATCTACAACAGCCAGTGCTAGGGATGGGCATTTAAATCAAAAGTACTATTCGATGTCGGTCTGCTATTAACTGGGAACTATTCAATCATCCTTCAAAGATTGCCCACACCCACCCCCCCCCACTCCTCCGACAGTAAAAATAAGGGAAAATGTGTAATTTGTTAAGACAAGACGATAGTTGCATAAACTATTTGATTTTTTTTTTAATATAATTTAAAGGTCCCATATTAGAAAAAAGTGAGATTGTCATGTTTTTTTTTATTATAAAGCAGGATTGAGTCCTATATAAATACTGTGAAAGTGTCAAAACACTCAATCCACAGGGAAATATACACAGCCCGTATTCAGAAACTCTGCATTTGAAACAAGTGATGTCACAAACATACAATATTTAGACCCTTGACACAGTTTAAACGTAAATATTCTAAATGTGTCCCAGTTTATTCCTGGTTGCAGTGTATGTGAATGTCATCAGCTGACAGGAAGTACACATGGACCCAAGCTGTTGCCTAGCAACGCAATTCTGTTGCTATTCCATCAAAATGCGCTAAAACGGAGCGTTTCAGACAGAGGGTAAATACAGGTATATTCAGGCCGACAGTATGAGGAAAATAACGTTGTTTTTTTTAACATTACAGCATGTAAACATGTTCTAGTAGAAACACAAAATACAAGTATGAACCTGAAAAGAAGCATAATATGGGACCATCCATCCATCCATCTTCAACCGCTTATCCGGGATCGGGTCGCGGGGGCAACAGCTCCAGCAGGGGACCCCAAACTTCCCTTTCCCGGGCCACATTAACCAGCTCTGACTGGGGGATCCCGAGGCGTTCCCAGGCCAGAGTAGAGATATAATCTCTCCATCTAGTCCTGGGTCTTCCCCGTGGTCTCCTCCCAGCTGGTCGTGCCTGGAACACCTCCCAAGGGAGGCGCCCAGGAGGCATCCGTGCTAGATGCCCGAACCACCTCAACTGGCTCCTTTCGACGCAAAGGAGCAAGGACTCTACTCCGAGTCCCTCACGGATGACTGAGCTTATTACCCTATCTCTAAGGGAGACGCCAGCCACCCTCCTGAGGAAACCCATTTCGGCCGCTTGCACCCGCGACCTCGTTCTTAATATGGGACCTTTTAATGATTATTTGAAAATTCAACAAAATCATGACCCATCCCTCGCCAGTACCTGCCTGCTTCCTCCTGCCACTCACGTTTCCACCATGGATGTATTCCACACTATTCCACAGTTGTCTTCTGGCAACACATCACCTCACCAGATTTCAGAACAAAGACTTCTCCTTGAGCGAGACTCTTTGCATAACGTCCGACACTTATAATAACAATCAGAGCCTGTCACGGCAAAAACAAGTACATTTAGTGCCGTCTACAGCGCTCTCCCTCAAGACTGGACCAGTTTCAGGAATTCTCTCTCTGTATTAGTCAGTTAGACACAAAAACATGGGAGAATTGGGTTGATAAATACAGAATTTACCCTTTAAGATCGTTCTCAAATACTGTTAAAAGGTCTCAAATATCCCACAAACCTGTCAAGACCTTTTAAATATAATCAGTAAAATCACAAAATGAATTCTGAAGTTGTCATTTTCTACACAAACTCTAGAGGGAGCCAGTAGATAATAAGAATTTCTCCATTCACTGAAACAGTGTCAGCTGTTGGTAAGAAAAGTAGTTTATTCAGTCCCCAGCTTTCAGGCAAAACTTGAAAAATGGTAGAATCTCTGGCTTGATAGTCCTCATCACCAGGACTGTTTTTTTTGTCTTGACAGTTGGAACGTGTGCCTCAAATTTCAAGAAGCTGAACACTCTTTGAAGTGAACAGATTTTTATGAAAGTAGAAGATGTATCAGACGGACTCATGACAGACTTCCACAGATATATCCTAAACCAGAGCTCTTAGAAATCTCTCTCTGCAGAAATAACTTAACTGTTTACTGAAGTTAAAGTCACGAATAGATGACGTCATCTTACAGATCTCATTACCCATCTCTGTCGTGACGGCCTACAGACTTATATTACACTGTTACAGTAAACAGTAGAAGGATAATAAAAGAAATAAGAAATGTTTATTTACCCTGCAGCCCCGTGATGCGTGACATTTCTGTTTGTTTCATAACGTGGAATGTTGTGTAACGCCTTCAGGTGTCGAGGAAGGGCTCCCGTGACGTGGCCGACCACATGGCCATCCAGATGGACGACTCCGACTCCATCACGGTGTCGGAGCAGAGCGAGCCGTCAGCAGAATGTTGGCAGAACATGTACAAGCTGCTCAACTTCTACTCACTCATCTCCGATCCCACTGGCATCCTGGAGAAAAGCTCCCCAGAGAACTGCCTTTCAGGTGGGAATCAGCCTCCAGCAGTCATCCACTTCCTAGTTTCCATCCTTTATCCCACACATGCATTTCCATTCAGCTTCACTTTGTTAATACTTTCTGTTGTTCATTATTATTAATAATGTGCTCCTAGTTAATATACCCTAATGTTATCTGCTTCTCTGCTTCCTATTTGCTGTATGATTTATTCACTTCTAATCAATTTATCCTGATAACAATGGTTGCATTGTGATATGTATTTATATGTAACACCTCCTCTACATGTGTACTTTGCTTCCTGCAGAAGGAGGACGCCGGCCTTCAGAGCCGCTCTGTAAAGTGATCTTTGAGAACGAGCAGCAGGAACCCCACACGCCCAACAAGCCCCAGGGCGCAGGCGGGCGGCGGCGCAGCCTGGTGAGCGCCGAGCCCCAGCACGTCACGCTCATAGTGTTCGGCATCGGCATGGTGAACCGCACCCACCTGGAGGCCGACATCGGCGGGCTGACCATGGAGGCCGAGCTGAAGAAGATCCACGGAAGCTTCACCCTGAAGGAGAAGATGAAAGGTGAGGCCGAGATCTGTGTGGGTATTAATGGGAATGAGTTTTTGTTATTTATTTTTTTAACCTCGTCAGTACGGGTGGGAAAAAAATCAATTCACCTTTGTATCGTGATTTTTTATTTTGTACGGTTTTGAAATACATTTTTTAATGCAACGAATCAATATATTTGCTTCATTTGAGTCTATGCAGAGATAGAAGGAAGTTACCGCTTTTATTGTTGTAGTCGGAGTAACGTGACATCATATCCATTCCGTATCCGTCAACCGAAACAAACTGCAGACGAAAACGACGAAGCAGGAAACGGCAGAGGGTCCGCATGGATACGACCTGCATTCTCACATTTTAAATCCAAAGTGGTAAACACTACACATACAGTAAAGTATAGAAACACTTTTGGTTTCACACATTGCAGGAAAAGCAAAGCCAGACATCACGGCTAAAGCTGCATGCTAACTCTGTCATGGACAGAAAATGTTATCGCATTGCGGTAACGTGCGGTGAAGCCAGCCGTAACTCACATATCCATGGTCAAATCCTCAGCACATCTCTGACTACATACATCCTGAAAATCAATAATTCTCACTGTATCAATTCAGATATTTTCCAAAGTAAAAGTCCATAGAAGTGTATGATTCAACTTTTTCCCATGGTCTAGTGTTAAAAAGACATCGTAATATCAAATCGCAGTACATATCGAATTGGGAGATAGGTGTATGGTCCCAGCCCTACTTGTCAGTCACTTCAGGCAAACTTGTTACCTATGCACTGACCTTAATATCCCTGACGTGTTATGTTTGTTGTTGTTGTGGTTAGCCAGTCTGAAGTGGATACATTTTAATTATAACATTTGAAGTCTTCGGCCTGAAACTTCTAGCATCTATTCTTCTGTTTAAGTTTTAAAATGAAAAAGTTCCAAAATAAAAGCCCCTTGTGTCTTGATTGAATGATTGATTCCATGCACAGAAAGATGATACATTTTTCTGTAAAAACACAGTAGACAGCAATTCTTGGTAGGTCAAAGATTATTCTGTTTATTGATGTACTCTTTCTCTTCTATTCACGTGTCGACAGATATCCTGCACCAGAAAATGACAGAGACGTGTGCATCGGCTCACATAGGAGGGGTAAACATTGTTCTGCTGGAGGGCATAACTCCTGACATCCAGTACGTATAAATTCTCTTCAACTTCTGCTTACCAGGGAAGTGATTTAACAGGTTTTTCTTTTATATGAATAAGGTCTTTTTTATGTTTCATCTTGAAAAAAAAGCTTTGAATAGCAACTTTACCAAACATGTTTAATAGTGCATTGATCCTAACCCTCGCTGTTTGAAGTTTTTAAAAAAGGAAACTTTTTAATTATAACTAATAATGATTTTTTTAGTGTTTTGATTCAATATTCATTTATTTTTTTGTGTTGCCTAAGGGGAGCTCTAACTATTTGATTTTAACTGTGGTCTCAAAAGATATAGAACTTCTCAGCTCCGGAGTATGACAACTTGCTTATCGACCTTTTTAAGTGATATCAAAACAGTGATTGAAGTCAAGGAAGAATCCCCTTCTACTTGCACAAGAACACAGCAGCAGAACTTAGCACATTAATGCTTTAATGTCAAGTACTTTTTTATAAAATCCCTCGAGTTTAAACGAAAAAGTGGATGCAGTGTTTTTCCACAGCGGGAGCCAATTACCGACTCCTTTCCAGCCGGGGAAATTTTAACAGCAGTTTTAGTTTTTTACTGCGAGCAATTTCCTCAAAGCATAACCACCCTAATCAGGTTACGAGCCTTGTAGTCATGCGTTGAGACAGACGGATGCATCTCCACGCTGCTTTGATTCAGTTTAGAACTTCTGCCTCAATAAGGAGCTTTTTTTTTCATCTCATTCTATTTAACAGATGCTCCCACTGTGAAAATAAAACTGGGACTTAATCCTGTTTTCATACTGTATGCTCTGAACTGCACTCATGTGTTTGACTTTGTATATGCCACGCAGCTTGGCACTTTCTAGTTGCCACTGATGTATAAAATTCAGATGTATGTAAGAAGGATTGCAGTGCCATTGGCATTGTTTCCTACTCTCTTGTTTGCTTCAAATGAACACAGAGTGCAGACAAAGACATTAATTAAGTGATAATCCACAACAGGCTCCAATGCAAATGTGTTGGTTCTCAATTAAAGAGGACCTATTGTGCTCATTTTCAGGTGCATACTTGTATTTTGGGGTTTTACTAGAACATATTTACATGCTTTAAACGAACAGTGCGTAACATTTCGGGGGATCTATTGGCGGAAATTAATATAATATTCACAGCAATGTTTTCATTAGTGAATAATCACCTGCAACTAAGAATCGTTGTGTTTTCGTTAGCTTAGAATGAGCCCTTCATAGCTACATAGGGAGCAGGTCCTCGTCACGGAGTTTGCCTTGTTGCTCCGCCATGTTTCTACAGTAGCCCAGAACGGAAAAACCAAACACTGGCTCTAGAGAGAGCCTTACGCGTTTTTTCATTTTTACCTGAAGGCCACCGTAGTTCACCGGCAAGCTTGTGAAGCTGCGGTAACGTGAGCCGCAGAGTGCAAAACCGTGGTACTACCATCCACCGTCTGACTTCAGTTGCTCAAGTTCAAGTTTTATTATGGTAAGGATGACCTCTGAGCAAGGCGTTACCACGGTTTTGCACTTGGCAGCTCACGTAACCGTAGTCTCAGAAAGGGAGGAGTGAGCTGAGGGTTACTCAGTTGGTTGCAATCTGCAACCACACCACTAGATGCCGCCAAATCCTACACACTGTCCCTTTTAGTCGGCTGGCCCACTGTTGTGAATGGTCAACCAATCCAAACTCTTCGAACTCCGCTCCAGCTTAGCTCTTACTAGCTTTGTTTGAGGGCATGTCTAGTCGCTAGGCAGGTGTTATGCAAATGTGTTACTTGGTGACATCACCACGTTACGGAAGAAAAGGCGGGACTTCAGTTTCTGTGAGGGAGAGTAACTCCCTTTGACGTGTGCTTTGTAACTTTGCATACCTTTTACATGCACACAAAACTATTTAACACACTAAAGGAAAGGGGGAAAGCACAAAAGCATAATAGGTCCTCTTTAAAGCAATGTGTCTGCCATGTCAGCAGGTGTTTTGAGATGTTTTTTTCCAGATGCAGTTTCCTGTTAACATTAAATTAAACTCTCTTTACCCTTGATGGCTTAGTTCATTCTAGTATTAAGCTACTTTATTAATCCGGAGCCTTTTTCATCATTAACTTGTGTATCTAAAACTAAAACAAAGGCGCATGACCCTCATATTTTCACTTGAAGTGAATGTTGGAAAACTGTTTTCACCTTATGGTGTCTCACAACTGTTTCACACTTTCTTCAGCTCTTCTTCTTCTTTTTTTTTACATTCCTTGGCTTTCTCTTCCAACTACTTGCGTAGACTGGAGGATTTCCCAACATCTCCCACCAGCACAGCTAAACAAGAGTTTCTGTATGTTATCGCTACCATTTAGGGCTCTCCCATTCATTATTAAATCAAAAACACAGCTGTCCTGATTGCACATCCTTCATCTGTTTGAGTCACCTGTCATTCATGTGTATTTTCAGTGAACAGTTTCTCAGGACTGTCCTTGTTCAGATGTTAACCGTTTGTGTGTATGAAGCCACTTTCATTGGTTGGCTGATTCTATTTTTATTTTTAAAGTCATTTGTGAATTTCTTCCTTCTTGAGTCTTCCCTTAATGTTTACAGTCTGCCCAAATACTGAAATATCTTAGTCTGATATTACAGTATTTTATTCCAGATTTAATAGAATAAAACATTCATAAGCCATCTAAGAATGTAGACAATGTATATGCTACAAAAGATCTGCATAAGACCCTTGCATTCGGCTGACATAGTGTTCAATTCATTACCGTCTTCATTCATAGTGGAACATGTGTCACTGTTATGATTGCTCATTCTACCTGTACCCAGAAAACTGGACGCTGTTCTGAATCTGCATGGTGTTTCACTGTTTGATGTCCTCTCAGTAATTCCACTTAAGTTGCACATCCATTCATATGTCCAAAAAAAAAAATCAAGTGTCAGTGCTCAATCCAGTTTACTCTGTGTTTCAGAACGGTGGTCAAATGCAACATCGCCAAGTCCCAGGCCTTGTACAGCGCCCAGCGGGGACTGAAGACCAACAATGCGGCGGTCTTCAAAGTGGGGGCTATCATGATCAACATCCCCCAGCACCCAGCTACTTTGCACAGCATGATGGTCCGCAGCTCCCACCAGCTCTCCAAACAAATCTCTGACCTCATCCGCCAGCCCTCCAATGTGTATGTCCTCTTCATGTATCTATCTTTTAAAGCTGGAGTAGGCAGGCTGGAGGAAATGTGATTGAAAAAAATATATTTTTATAAAACAGGAGCTATATCCTGACAGTAGTGCATGAGACAGGTAATCTGAAAAAAATCATGTGCCTCTGTGTCCTCTGGTGCTCCTAATGGCATCTGCAAGATTTCACAGACTGGAGGAAAACAAGCAGTAAGAGCTGCGCTGGAACATTACCGCCTCTGAGAAGCTGTCTATCACTCTGTGATTCTGTTACTGTAATGCCTATTTCTCGCCTCAAATGTTTTCAGAAACATCTTGTAGTGTACTGTTTAGCTGTAAAATGAGAAAGTTTGTGACCCGGCAGCCATGTTAAGATCAGTTGAGGAAATACCAAGCACCACCAGCCAGAGCAAACTTTCTAATTTTACAGCTAAACAGTACACTACAAGATGTTTCTGAAAACATTTGAGGCGAGAAATAGGCATTACAGTAACAGAATATTGATTCATATTTGATCAGCGCTGCCTAGTTTGACCGTTTGATCGGAGTTTGCGAGTGACTGAAAGCTGCCTCCATTGAATCAACAGCCAATAGGAACGCTTGCTTTCTCTGAAATGACCTGTGATTGGTCAAAATAGATTTTTTAAAGCCTCAAAACAGAGCCATGAGGAGGTGCAGAAGTCTAGTTATCTCTTATGGAATCTTTGCCCAGTGATGCCAAAAATATTCTGCCTACTGCCGCGTTAACCCTCATTAACAAGCGCTGCTCCGATGTCCTTAGAGGACAAAAATATCTGCGTCAAAACTGCCATAAATTATATATTAATATTATTTTCCACTTTCACTGAGTTATATCTTTTAACCAACTTCAGTCCTGATCGTCACTACCAAATATTTATTCATTTTCAGAATTTTAACCCTTTAAATGCCAGTTTGTTTACATAAACACACAAAAACTTATAATAGGAGCTGAGGTTGAACTTGCAAAAAAGAAACATACCCGTGCCAAAATGTATATCACATGCATCAATGCAGCCAAAATTATCGAAATACGTAAAAGCCAAAAATGTCCCTCGTGATGCACAAGTGCCTCATTTATAGCACTTATAAGTAATGAGAAACTGACTCTAAAACGTTGTACACTTAACTATTTTTTAAATCCTAAATGAATCCGTCATGCAACACACTGGTGTCATTATATTGTTATCGACACTTAATAAAATCCTCTTAAGAAGTGACGGGTCACTGCAACGTATCCACACTGTTGCCTGTTAACTGCTTTCAAAGCCTGCGTGTGTGGTCTGTTTCCATGGTAATATTCTGAATTATGTTAATATATTTATAGAGTTTTAGGTGTGCCTAGGATATTAAACAACTTTTCTATAATTTGATGTTCACAGGAATATGAGCCAGTATCTGCAAAGCTCTCCATAATAACACACACACATAACTAAATCAAAGCAATAGTAGCAATTTTTCAGTGTGTACTTAACTTCCAACAACAACAAAAAGTTTGTCCCGATAAGTTTTGTGATTGATGTGAAGGCAAATCTGAAGCACTGTATGCCAAACCCACTCATCCCATTTAACATCGCAGCAGTTGCTTGATAGAGCACCACCTTCACATATTCAAAGTCAACACCTTTGAAGATAATGAGTCAATCCTACGTGTAAGGGCCATGGTAGGTAAAAAAAGAAAACAAATTACAGTCGGTGGGGGTAATATTCAGAGAAAAAACTTAGTTTTAAATTTATGAAAAAAAACGTGAATATTCTCTTAGATTATAAAGTCATAAATTTGCGAGAAAAAACACAGAAATTATCTGAAATAAGTCACAAATTTACGAAAGAAAACAACTCGGAAAAATTTTTTTTTTTTTTTTTTTTTGGTCAAAGAACCACATCGCTTCACTTTGCAAGGTTGGATCAACCTCATCACAACACAGACGCCACAAGGTCCTGAAAGATACATATACTGTACATGTTTTCTTTCATATTCTTTATGAACTCACGTTACCACAGTTTAACGGTGGTGTCTGTGGTGTGATAAGGTTGATCTAACCTTGCTAAGTGAAATGATGTGGTTCCTTGAGTTTTTCTAGAAAATGTATTACTTAAAATCTAAAAGAATGTTCAAGTTTTTTCTCGTAAATATGGAATTTTTTTCTCGTAAATCTACCACTTTAATCTCAGAATATTACATTTTTTTCTCGTAAATATGGGAGTTTTTTCTTGTAAATTTACCACTTTAATCTCAAAGAATATTCAAGTTTTTTTCTTGTGAATGTGCACATTTTTTCTTGTAAATCTATCATTTTAATCTCAGAGAATATTCATGTTTTTTCTCATAAATTTACCAGTTTAATTTCAGAGAATATGATATTTTTTCTCGTAAATTCAGTTTTTTGTCTGAATACTACCCCCCTCGCCTGGCACTGTCATTTTTTTTTTTTTACCGTTGTACAATCCTGACTGAGTGGGTGAATGTTTTTTATCTCCCCCTACAGCCAACCTCCTAACAGGGAGGACACCCCCACCCCGCAACCCTCTGAAAAAGCATCCAGCATCAATCAGACCCCCATAGAAGCCAACGAGTTCCCTCAGCTCCCCGAAGGCCTGGAGAAGAAGCCCATTGTCCTCAAGTTCAGCGCCATGATGGATGGCATCACCATCGGGGCCGCCCTGCTACCCTCGCTGAAAGCAGAGTACAAAATGGGTCGCATGAAGAGTCATGGCATGACAGGTGTGTGAGGAGGACATTAATGCTCTATAATGATATCAACTGTAGAATAAGTAATAACAATTCTGCATTTTCCTCCCCCCCCCACTCCTCCTGTGTTCAGGGGCACAAACAAGTTTCACCTTCGAGTTGCCGAACCACAAGCTTTGCTTCCAGTCAAAAGTGTCCCCAGTGGACATGTCCACCATGCCGCCATCAGCCAGCCTCACCCTGCCTCCGGTCACCATGTCAGGAGAGTACATCATGGAGGAGCACGAGAGCCACTCAGACCAGGGCTGGGCGCCCGACGACTTCCCAGCAAAGCCAGGAAACTACCTCCAAGGCAACTACCTGCGCTGTGTGGCCGAGGTAAGAGGTCCCTGATGGGGCTTAACATTTGTACGCCAGGGCGATGAATAAACGTTTAACAGAGCAGCCAGTGTTGCTCTAAACATGCCCTCACTTGTCTTCTCTGATGTGCAGATTGGTTCATTTGAGCACAACCTGACCACAGACCTGCTCAACCACCTGGTCTTCCTGCAAAAGGTTTTCATGAAGGAGGTCAACGAAGTCATTCAGAAGGTCTCAGGTACTGTACCAAAGACCAACACACACTTTTTAATATATATTTCTACACTGCAAACTTACCTCATTATCATATTCTAAGACAAAGCGTACGAGTCTCTGTGAAACCTGTACAAAACTATATCCTTTTCTTTTGCTGCTGTAATGGCCCCAGTTTTCCTCACAGATCAATAAAGTTAATCTAATCGTAAACGTCTGACTGTTCCCAACAGTATTCTGTAGCCTAAAGCTGATAGTTAAGTCAATGAAAAATATTGTTTTCCTCACAAAACAATGCCCAGGGCACTGACACAAATCCAGTCGTGTTCATTTCCACACCAGTATTAATAGTCATTCGTTTAACTCGCCGAGCTTGATCGATGTAATAGCCCAGAAGAGAAGCCATTTTATGGTAAAGAATAATGAGAATGGTGTTATGGTAACTGTTCACATCAGGGTCTTTAAATGTAGTTGCACTGGGACACTTCAGGCAGATATTAGAGAACAGGTAAACAGACAACATAATCCCTCACATTATGTAGCACTTCAAAACAGTCCGTGCGGGCTTGTGAGGTTGACTTTTGTACTCTCTGTATGCATGCAGGAGGAGAACAACCCATCCCACTGTGGAACGAGTACGACACCTCAACGGATGCAGACAAGCCGAAAATCCTGCTTTATTCTCTCAGCCTCATGTTCAAGGTATCTCGCGTTCGGTTTCTTTCAGCTCGGAAATCCAAAAGACACGCCCGGGTCGGGTCTATTGTTGTCTGCTCATTTACCGGAACCAGTGTACCATTACAATCACAGCACAGCACAAGCCTTTTCTCTTTTCTTTTCTCTCTTGAAATTAAGCCATCTGGTAAATCAGTGTGATACACTGTGACAAGAGTGTGTGGATGAAGCATTGGCTTCATCTGAAATCAAAAACTATGCACCACATACCCAATAGGTGTATATCGTTCAACATATTTACGTCGTCACTTCCTGAGACCCTCTTTGCCGATTGGAGACACGTAACCATGGTAGCCCGTGCCAACCTCATGTGACCAAAACAACAGTTTGTGAGAATCAATGCCTGAATCAACTTTAAATATATATTAGGCCTAACAAAATGAAATCTTGCACTTACAGTAAAATTGAAGTGTTATTGATGTTACATAGCTGTCCGTCAACGTCCGTTATGAACGTTGTCGCCACTACCGCATTGCATTGTGGGATATTTATGCTGCCGTAGTGTCCATCGTTTGCGTTCGGTAATATTTCACCGGAAATAGTATGCAATTTGCGTACTATTGGTTTCATACTGAGGTTTCGGACATACTAAAATATCTAACATACTGTTTTAGCGTCATTTTGAGTATCAGTTAAGTTTTGAGCAATTTTCTGAAAGCCGTTTTCTTGTTCCCAGGGAATCCAGATGACCGCCACCACCCCTTCTATGCGAGCCGTGCGCTTTGAGACAGGCCTCATCGAGCTGGAGCTGTCCAACAGGATCCAGTGCAAGGCTCAGCCCGGAGGAAGCAGCAGTTACCTTAAACTATTTGGCAAATGTCAGGTAGATCTCCACCTGGCTCTCGGACAGATAGTCAAGCACCAGGTAAAGATCAACCCCATACTAGTGAAACGAAAGCTGTCAGGTTTCAAGTCTAGAATTGACTTAAAGATTGTTGTAGATCACTACGTGACGCCCCTTCTCCCCTCACTTTACAGGTGTACGAAGAAGCTGGCTCAGACTTCCACCAGGTGGCGTACTTTCGAACTCGGATCGGTCTGCGGAACGCTCTGCAGGAGGAGATCAGCGGCTCCTCAGACAAAGAGGCCGTCCTCATCACGCTCAACAGGCCAATCGTGTTCGCCCAGCCGGTGGCGTTTGACAGAGGTTCAGTTTACTTTTCCTCTACATCACATTAAAGGCAGGGTCGGGGCAAGACTACACTAGATTTTTAAAAATTATCCAACCAAAAAACCCAGCCCAGTTTTGCCAACTCTTCTCCAATGAAAGTAGCTAGCAGCACTAGCTCCAAAAGTCCCTAAATCTAGCGAGATTGCACTGATTGAGCACTAATTGAAAAAGAATAGCTCAGTGATAGAATTGCATCTGATTTTCAACAAATAACCACTGGTGTCTCTACATCTAATGTGACTTCTATACATTCAGGATGTAATTCTACCTTTTTTTTTCTCCCTGCCCGTGTGCCCTCCTGCAGCTGTGCTCTTCTGGCTGAATTACAAGGCAGCGTACGACAACTGGAATGAGCAGCGCTTGGCCCTCAACAAAGACATCCACATGGCCACTAAAGAGGTGGTGGACAAGCTGCCGGGCATCCAGCAGACCTCGGCCCAGGCCTTCAGCACCCTCTTCCTGCAGCTGACCGTCAACGACCTGGGCATCTGCCTCCCCATCACCAACACGTCTCAGGTAATCTGCTGTGTTTGATTCATATCTTCTAAAATCAATATTGTAGAACTGTAACATTTTTTACATGTTAACTTCTAGATGTCGATGTCCATATATCGTAGTTGCTGATTCTATAAACAGTAGCAGGTTTGCAATTTGTTGGCTTCAAGGTTATTCAGTTAAAATTTTCACATTTGCATGTATTCATGTTTAATGCAAATCACGCAATCAGAGAGCTAAAACTCTGACAAGTTTTGCATCTTCGATTGGCATTAAAATACCATGGTTAAATTTTTTTTAGCAGTGTTTCACTGTTATACGTAGAAGCCACGGTTTGCAGATGTGTTGTCTTTAGCATATGAGATGCACACAAGATCCAGTGTTGTCTGTAGTAAAATCACTTTTATTAGTAATCTCTTCCATCATTAATCTAATCCTAACTGAAGAAAAGTGAAGCACACAGGAATCATTTTTGGGCTTCTTTTGTCAAATTGTTAATTCACATCATGCCGTCTTTAAAAAAGGAAATTAGATTTTCGTCATCTCCATCAGCACTTGGCAACATTAACTGTACCAGTGTTCACGACATTGATTTTAGTTTTATTAATAGCCTTAAAAACACAATTGCATTCTTGTTCTCTACTTTCATAAAAGAACAGTTCCTCTGTTATCAGTTTTAATATCCGTGTTTCCCCTACCGAAGCTGTTAGTGGGCAGACTTGTCTATTGATCCGCCCCACAACACACACACACACACACACACACACACACACACACACACACACACACACACACACACCTTCATTCCCCTCAACAGCCTCTATAATGTACACTTTAAATGTAAACCACCAAGGACACAATACACAGGTACCTGCTGCCTGGCCTGTATTTAAATGGCAACACAAATGTGCAACAAATTTAAATTTATTTATTATTTTATGTCCACAAAATCCATTTTTTTGCATGCTGATAAACCATCCAGGAGAGGTGCACCAGTAGTGCTGAATGTGGATGTCATGCACCGTGTGCCATTTTAGTATTCATCACACTGAGCTACTGTAGGCTTCATCCAGTGCTAAACGTTTTGCCAAATTATCTGTTGGTTTTATTTTTAAAATGTTTTATTTATATGTAAAATAATTCTGAATTACCTGCTGATATTGGAAATATTATTCATTACTATTGAATATTATTTAGTTTTTGTTTCGATAAAAGATTTACACACTGATAGAAACTTTTTAGGGGAAACACTGGATATTAAATGAATGGTCCATATCAGTTGTCTTGTTATGCTCCAGTACTATGCTATACTACAGTATGTCCACAGAGACGAGATATACCAGCTGTTATGTCACACTTATTTTCCATAGAGAGGACAAGTACCAGCTACGGAGGGCATCAACTCTGAAGCTGGGGCCAGCACATCAGTAGGCCGGCATAAAAATGCACGAAAAGTAACCGACAATTTATTACATCTCTTGTGATGGCTTGTTGTGGGACAATGACTTAACTGTGATCAATACTCTTTCCATGCCACAAGTACACGGCATCACAAGTGCTCTTTTTGTTTAAATAATGGCAGGTCACACGACTTTTTGATTGTAACAATCCAATTTCCCCCCACGATGCTGGCATAACAACTAATGACGCTTGAGCTGGTGTCTGAGGTGTTTGGGGTGTGTAATTACTTCCTGCTAAAAAAAAGATGTTATGCCAGTTGGTGTCCAGAGTATTCCTTATCTGTTGCTAAAATGAAAAACAAGGGCATTCTTCAGGCTAATCTTTCAGAGACTGCCATGAAATTGGAATTGTATAAACTTGCATACACAGATCTAATGACACACATGGCGGGCTCTGTCTATTCTTGTATTTTGGAAAATGACCTGTTTTTTCCTGCAATAATCGTTCCAAAACGGCGGTCTGATTTTGATCCAAGTCATAATAATAGATAATCTGTGAATTTAGGAGGTAAACATGCTTTTTTACCTGCCTCCTGTTATGACTGGGATGATGATCAGACCCCTTGTTTTAGGACCAATGCAGAGTTAATCTAGAAAATCAGGGCATCTTTTTCCCCCAATCCTGCAAATTCAACACAATCTAACAAACAGAAGAGCTTGGTAACATTTCACTCATTTGGTGTATTTACACGATCTTATTAATATTCTGTAATTTGCAGACTTTGTTGACATAATTTAGCACTTTTGCAAAACTATAATGTCTTCTGCCAAAGTATTATTTATTTAAAATCACATGAAAATAAGCACATTCGTCATCATAAAGTATACATACAGTACAGTAGATTGAAGTGTTACCAGCTCTCTCTGCCTCTTCCGAACACATGGAAGTGGGTTCTTTTTCCGTGTACTTCATCTTCACCCGAGGCCTGGGTAACCTCTCCCTCTCCCTGCCCCTCTGCCAGGCCAACCACAACATAGACTTTGACACCGGTTCAGCTATGGTGCTGACTATTGAGAGCACGCTGATCACCGCCTGCTCCTCGGAGTCCCTGGTAAGCAAAGGCCACTTCAAGAATTTCTGCATCCGCTTCGCCGAGGGCTTCGAGACCTCCTGGGATGACTGGAAGCCTGAAATACGAGGGGATATGGTCATGAATGCTTGTGAGTGACGGATTATATATTTATATGTATGAATTGTCTCACATTTGTTTGCTACAGTTTTATCACCTTTAATAAATGTCAAAAGCATGATTGAGTGAAGAAAGCAAAGTACTCAAATTCAAAATGTAGAAACATTTGTTTATACTTCTGTGTTGCAAGTAGCATTTTTAATCACAATTAATTAAAAAGATGAATTGAGCCTCTTCAAAGATGCTAAATAAACATAAAATATAGCCGCAAGTGGTGATTCTGGGTTTCAAGCCAACACAGACCGTAAGGAGTTGAAAGCTGCGAGGGGTCCAGACCTTTGACACTTTCCAACACCTGCATTAAAGATAACTAACAAGTTTAATGGCAAATCGGAAAGACGCTCAATAATTTACGACCAAATCTGTTGCACTTGTTGCCCCCCCTAGTGGTCGATTTGAATGAAACTTTCGGGGTATGTTTCAGGTACTTATGTGGACATATCCTGCAAGTTCCGTGATGATTGGCCCAAGGATGGTGGAGTTAGGTCTATTGATATGCTCAACCACGCCCTTTTAAAGTTCACTGTTCAATATCTTCAAAACGCAATGAGATATCAACAAGCTTTTGATAAGTGTAGTCCAATCGCAGTCACAGTTTAGGAGGAGATGTCGAAAATGTGTTTTTCAAAACATTTTAAATGACGGAAAATCTAGTCAGTCGGCCTTTAGTAGTCCAAGAGGCTTTTTTTTGTAGAGGGAACGGAGATGGATGTCTGTAGTTTTGTGTAAATTGGACTTACGGCATAGGGCAATAACTTTTTCAAAGTTCAAAATTCTGACCTTTTAATTATAGCGCCCCCACAAGGTCGTTTGGGCTCATATTTGTTGAGCAGCATTTGCACACAACTTCCAATCATTGGTAAAAAATTGCATGCGTCTACAATGTACCATCTCACAGGATTTTGCAAACATTTCTGAATTCGGGGTTTGAACAGAATTTATACTTACATGGACAGTATATTTTTAAAGATGTAAGGGCCTGTTATAATGTCATTAATGACCTGATTTCAGTAGATAGAAACCGAGAATTCTTATGTGACTTTCTATGCACGCAGCTCCTCTGAAACATTGTCTGTCTGTCTGTGTGTGGTTTGTGTACAGGTGTCGTCCCTGATGGCACATATGAAGTATGTTCCAGGACTACGGGGCAACCCTCTGCAGGCAAGTTCTTTTAACTAAGCTCTGGTCCAAATATGGATCACACCCTAGAGATGCACAATAAGCACGAGACAACTGTCTTATGTTTATCCACATCCTCTGCATGTCGTTCTGCCTTTCCTCTCTTCCTCCTGACTTCCTCCTCCTCAAAAACAGAGAGCAGTAGTGCCGGGACCTGGACTCTGAACGTGCTTTGGAAAATGTGCGGTATCGACGTTCACATGGATCCCAACATCGGCAAGCGCCTCAACGCGCTGGGTAACACGCTGACGTCTTTGACGGGCGAGGAGGACGTCGACGACATCGCCGACCTAAACTCTGTCAACATGGCAGACCTCTCGGATGAGGACGAAGCCGACTCCATGTCGCCCACCATCCACATGGTCAGTCAATAATGATCATCTACTGTACATCCCAGCTTTCTTTTTGGGGCTGTTGTATAAACAATACAGTATTTCCGCCACAGCTAGATGTAGCCAGTGATTTTGACATTTAAATACCACTTTTAAATTTAGTTGTGATGACACATTGTAATGTTAAGAAAAATACGCTGTCAACAGTAGAGCAGATGTTCTGGTTTGTGAGTCCAATTAGGAAGTTCTCAGAAGATATCTTTGCAATCAGTTTCTTTAGTTTTGGAAATTAGAAAAGAAAAACACAGAACATAAATTCAGCTGTTGAGCTTACTACTCGTGGTTGTCAAGAGTTAAAGGAATAGTTTGACATTTTGGGAAATGTGCTTATTCGCTTTCTTGCTGAGAGTTAGATGGGAAGCTTGATACCATCTCGTATATGTCCGTTAGATACGAGGCTACAGTCAGAAGCCTGATAGCTTAGCTTCGCACAATGGCTGGAAACGGGGAAACAGCTAGCCTGGCTCGCTCTGAAGGTAACAAAATTTGCAGACAAAGCGACAGTTTGCTGTTTTATAGAGGGGGATTTAAGTCTCCTCTGGTTGCCTGGCAACCTCACAGTGAAGACAAGACTGTCGTTTT
The DNA here is from genome assembly GCF_043250625.1 of Sebastes fasciatus. Lineage (NCBI taxonomy): Eukaryota > Metazoa > Chordata > Actinopteri > Perciformes > Sebastidae > Sebastes > Sebastes fasciatus. The sequence goes on along the minus strand of NC_133809.1, from coordinate 23,462,042 downwards.
TGCGCTTTTGTTTTTGTTCAGATTAAACAAACCAGATATAATGTGTTAGTTTATGAGCTTAAGAGGTGCTGATAGGCTGATTAGTTTGGACAGACCTTATGCTAAGCTAACTGTGAGCCCATTGTAGCTTCATATTTAACGTAACCTCATACAACGGTTTGTATGATATCTACGTACATTTTCCTACGAATGTCCAGCAACACGTGACAAATATCCAGCAATTGTGTCAATTTGCGCTCATTACATGCATACAGTATTTTCAAAATAAACTTCTGTCTTCACAGGAAACCACTTAGTTAGGTTTAGGCAACAAAACTACATAGTTAGGTTTAGGAAAAGATCATGGTTTGGGTTAAAATAACTCCGGAAGTGACGCAACTTAAGTACGGAAGTTACGTGATTTTGCTCGTTATACTTCCTCGTTCACGATTACAGGGTTTACATACAAATTGATTTAGTGGGATATGTACGAATTACTGTGCGTTACTTCTCGTAGATATACATGTAGCTACGAACGGTGTATGAGAACGGCCTGAACAGACAGACATGGTATCCATCTTCTCATTTAACTCTCTGCAAGCAAAGCGAAGAAGCACATTTCCCAAAATGTATCGAACTATTCCTTAAATATCTCTTCCATACATTTGAACAAATCCTACCTGGTTTACCTCGAAACTTCAGAAGGTAACGTCTGACCCAAGTCGTCCCTTCTTCCACCTCTCCATCCATCTATCTGTCCCTGCCGTTGTTTACAGAGTCCGGGGAGCCAGTTCAGCCCTCGGCTGACCTTAAGGAAGCGTCTGGTAAACCACATCCTGGGCCTCAGCCCCAGGCCTCAGAGCGTGTCTGTCGAAGCTGACTACTTAAACTGTGCATCGCCTCGCCTCGGAGCGGGCGGTGCCAGGGCCCAAAGACCCGTCTCCTGGGCCTGTGTATGTAGCCACCCCCACAGTGTTAAACTCTTTTCTGGGCTGACCAAATCACTCGCATGGTGGCGTTAAATCTCAGTCACCTGCAGTTATCCAATGAAGGTTGTGGATTCTAAAATGCTGAGCAATGCTATTTTATGCTTTAACTAAATAGCATGATAATGGATAGTGTCGCTTAGCATTTGCTTTCCCTGCCCTCCTCATTAAGCTTCAATGATGGGTGAAAAGAATTGAATTCATGATACTCAATTCCCTGTGGCAGTAGGGCTTTATTTTTCCCTCTTGCACTTTGAGTGGAGTGGTGATGGTGGTGGTGGTGGTGGTGTCTCCTGTTTTGTGATATTCATGGTGTGTGGACTGGACTACTGTACATATAACCTCTACTGTGATTTGAATAATCAAAATAACTCACCTTTTAATCAGAGAAATTTGGGAAGGACGCATTCTTATTTCCAGCAGCTGCCTGGCGGAAATCTTTCAGGTTTTTGGGTTTGATCAGCAGGTTTGTTTAATTTTTGTCATCAGTTTTGTTACCAGATAAATATGTTCGGATGTGTATCATTGCTTTGACCCGATAGGAGGCCATTGACCCCAGGAGGCAGATGGCGATGGGGAACCAAGTGATTGACCCTCGTGGGAGGAAGTTCACCAAGAGGGTGGTGGACATCAGAGAGCTGAACGAACAGGCCAAGGTCATCGACGACCTCAAGTAAGAATGATATTAATAGGGCTGTCAATCGATTCAAATATTTAATTGTGATTAGTCGCATGATTGTCCGTAGTTTATCGTGATTAATCGCAAATTAATCACGCATTTTGTATCTGTTCAAACTGTACCTTAAAGGGAGGTTTGTTAAGGATTTAATACTCTTATCAACATTGGAGTGGGCAAATATGTTTTCTTTATGCAAATGTATATACAGTATTTATTATTGGAAATCAATTTACAACACAAATCAATGACAAATATTGTCCAGAAACCCTCACAGGTACTGCATTTAGCATAAAAAATATGCTCAATTCATAACATGGCAAACTGCAGCCCAACAGGCAACAACAGCTGTCAGTGTGTCAGTGTGCTGACTTGACTATGACTTGCCCCAAACTGCATGTGATTATCATAAAGTGGGCATGTCTGTAAAGGGGAGATTTGTGGGTACCCATAGAACCCATTTTCATTCACATATCTTGAGGTCAGAGGTCAAAGGACCCCTTTGAAAAAGGCCATGCCAGTTTTTTGGAGCGTTATTTAACCTCCTTCGCAACAAGCTAGTATGACATGGTTGGTACCAATGGATTCCTTAGGTTTTATAGTTTCATATGAAACCAGTATCTTCACTCTACTGAACCAGCTAAAACCTAAAAATCACAAGTTAAGTTTAACCTAGATATTAATAATTCTAAATGGTTCCACTGGTGAAGAAATGTCTTATGCATTGCTATCCTGCTAAAACTATCAAATAAGCTTTATTGGCTTGAATGTTTAGGTTACATTATTGCCAAAGCAAAATTTCATATTAATGAATAATTACATTTCACAAGAAATAATCACAAAATAATCAAATACATTTTAAATATACATTATTTTACAGATGTAGTGAGAGCTTCAGGACTAGCTGGCAGAGAGGACTCTTTTCTTTGTTCAACTCTCGGCATTGCAGGGCTAAAACTATCTACATCCTCTTTTCTTAACCACAGGAAATTGGGGGCCAGCGAAGGCACCATCAACCAGGAGATCCAGCGCTACCAGCAGCTGGAGTCTGTAGCCGTCAACGACATCCGGAGAGACGTCAGAAAGAAACTGCGACGTTCCAGCATGAGGGTGAATTCTCATCTATTTACCTTCCCTAATTAGAAATGTATTCATCAAATACTGACAATTAAAATGGTACCCATCATACCTAACAAATACCTGAATGTCTCATTTAGACTTTTAAGAAACTTGTTTCTGACTTTGTGTTTGTTTGGGATCAGGCGGCCTCTCTAAAGGATAAGTGGGGTCTTGGCTACAAACCAAGCTACAACCGCTCCAAAAGCATCTCAGCGGCAGCAGGCCGACCCCCTCTGAAAAGGATGGACAGACAGAGGTAAAAAACGAGGGCAGGAGTAGCCACTTTCCCTGAATATTATTATGGAAATGACACAGTTATGGGTGCTTCATCCAGCATTTACTGTAAACAAACAAGACAAAGTAACCTCTGGCTCACACCGCTGCTGTTTTTGAAACACATTTCCCATTAACCTTCTCACAAAGAGGATGCAGTGTGGAGGAGAGGAAGTGCTTATCTCATTTGTTTATAGTAATTATGCAGATATCTCAGAATTAATGTAGTAATGATGTTAAAACAGTTGACAATGCTGTACGACCTTAAGCAATAGGAAAACATTAACCCTGGGGCAGAATAAATGAGTAAAAACAAGTGGAAATGAATCTGATGAGTAACAATTTGTGCTTTTATTGAGAGGCTACAGTAATTTCTGAAACCAACAATAATGTAGTGTATGAGGTATGGAAGCACATTAACGCCAATGTGATGAAAAAAAGAATCCCTTAAGTAATTATAATGAGAAACTTTCTCGAAAGAAAATGACTTAGCATCACAAAATAATGAGAAACTTTCTCAAAAAAATGACTTAGTATTGCAAAATAGATACATTTAAAAATTGATCCATTGGTTAAATACAAAGGATACAAAATCATTGTTTTGAAAAAAGTTTCATTTTAAAATACTAACTAATTTTGAGAAAGTTTATTATTTTGAAAAAGTTTTGCATTACTTTGAGAAACCTTCTCATTATTTAAAAAATACTAAGTCATTATTTTGAGATACTAAATCATTTTGAGAAAGTTTCTCGTTATGTTGCAAAGTCATCATTTTGAGATTCTTAGTCATCGTGATGATTTACAGGATGTTTTGTTTTTTTCTCATCACAAGGCTATTTCTTTATTTTATGAGCAGAAATAGGCTTCCATAATGTTGTGCCAATGTCACTTACAATATTTTGATGTGAAAATATACGTGCTCTACACACAGTGTCTCCCCGCTGTCTCTCTCTCTGCCTGCTGAGCAGTGGCTAAGTGGCTCTCATTCTTCGGAGACAGACCATTAAATTGGCAAAATTAATTAACAAACATCACTCAAAAAGACTAACCGGCGATGTACTCAGCCAATAGCTGATATATTCGTCCAATCGCCCGACCCCATTATGCATCTCATGCTTGTTTGTTTGTATCACCTCACTGTGTCCATAGTTCCAGAATGGGGGATATGGATGATCTGCCAGATGTGCGTGTGGATGCGTCCTCACCTGGACCTCGGGTCACCTTCAACATCCAGGACACGGTAAACACATTTCTAAAAACATCCTACGTATCTCACATGCTGACAAACAGAGAAAACTATAAGACATTAACATATCTTAGCTTTGTACAGATTTGATTGAACTGTAGAAGGTATACTCTTGACACATTTGTTCTAACCACATCAATAATTAAAGCGGTGATATGAAGATGAAAGTAGATATTTCCAGTTTTGTGCTTTTTTATGTTGACAGTTTGAGGATCATCATCTCATCCATCCTTCATGTCGATGTAAATGATCTCCATACAACCTGATATTTGCTGTGTCTCATATGTCATGTCATACGGTCATGGGTTTTATACAGTTTGTTTTAAAGGCGGCTCAAAGGGAGAGTCCATTATGCTCTGAGGATTTTTTTATTTTTTTTTTCACTTTGGATGAGCTCCCTTTTTAATAACTCTTTTGTTCAATTGAAGATAAATAATAAGGACTTGGACGCTGCAAATGCACCTGTCAGTCCAGGAGAGATATTCAAGGTATACGGCTCAAAAGATTACATTTAACCAATTAAAATACCTAACCAACACCAACAACAAATACTTCTGTTCCCTCCTCTCCTCTGTGATTAACTTGGAAGTGGTGATAGGACTTTGAATATGCAAAATCAAAACAGGATGATGAAATACGAGCTTCTGCTACATAAATATACACCAATGTTTTATTGAACAACAGGGTGTTCATTTGCATAATTTACTGTAATGCTGCTCTTTGTGTCCCTAGCTGCACTGTGATTTATGTGATGGCATATGTGGAACCAAATTAAAATGTATGTTCTATTATTACTGCTCATTGTGTAGATAAACACCAGCAGCATTCCATTAGTCACAGAGATACGTGAGATAGCAATATGTCCCTGCTTTTATTTGGATAACCGCGTAATAAGACTCCCCTGTAAATAGAAGTTTGCAGTTGGAATGCTGCTTAATGAAAGTCACATCTTCTCATCCTGTTTTGAAACTGCATAAATAACCAAATCAACTTGTCTTCAACTTTAATATATTGACTGATTTCTAACAACTACGCATGGTTTGGCTCTGAATCACAGTCTGTCAGCTGCTGTTTGTCAAAACAGTAGTTCCTCTGTCTCTCACACCCAACAATAGCAGATCAAATACAGATTATAGAGGGACATCGACCCAGCTTTAATGGTAATTGGTGCGTAATATAAAATTGCAATCATTTGGTGTAATTACCACAAAGAAAAAGTTTATTTAAACTAATTAGACAAATTACTGATAGTTCACTCTTTCCCTCCCTGAAAGACTGAAGATTTAAACAGCATCACCTCCTGGGTGGGTTCATGCTGTAAAACTTTTTCATTTGTGCCATAAAAAACATGTATTATGTTAAAACCTGTATTACACCTAATCACACTTAAATTGTTTATAATTTACTGATGTTAAAATGCTCTATATGACATTAGACAAGTCTAAACAGCCAATAGTAGCCAGTAGCCCAACATTTTGAGAAATGTGCCTATTTGTTACCCTTGTTGAGAGTTAGATGAGAAGATTGTTACCACTCTCATATCTGTATGTTCAATATGAAGTTAAAGGTGTTATTGATATCACTGATAACATTCAGCCACTAGATTTTGCATTGCATTTACTTCACAACAAGTCATTGCCAGGCACTTACCGTCAATCTCAGCCACTTATCCATTTTTTCCCACACTAACTGACGACCCAGAGATACCACGTGATACCAACGTTGTTTTACTATTGGCTTACAAGCCTTGTTAGAAGTGGGAACCAAACGTCAGATATATTCCACAGAGATAAACAAAACATTCATTTTGGACCCGACAACATTTTTTAAATGATTAATCACAATCGTAATCATTTTTTTAAGAAAAGCCATACCTTTATTTGGAACTTTTTTAAAGGCTCTGTGGATGTATTATTTAAAAAAATAAATATTCCTCTACATAAAAATGTTTTGGATAAGACCTTAGCATAGCATAAAAACTGGACTCAGGGGAAAACTGCTAGCCTGGCTCTGTAAAAAGTAACAAAATCTTCCTATTAGCACCTATAACGTTCACAAATTGACATGTTATACCTCTTTTGTTTAATACGTACAAAAACTGAAGTGTCAAACATGTCAAGTAGCAGGGGAGTAGTAGGGGAGGTTATGTGCTGGACTATTTCTTAGCTAGGCCCCATGACTTCTTGGAGTCTTGTCATCATCGTGAGGTTGCTAGGCAACCAGCTGAGACACCAGGAGCCTCGCATTAGTCTTTTTTTTTTGGCTTTCGCACCGTGATTAAAGGCATCAACCATCAAGTTGTGAGCAACAGGTTGAGTTGCACCTTTGTTTATGAAACAACAACACCGAGGCTCCGTCGTCTGAGCCAAGACGGCAAACTTTCAACCGTGACAAAGGCAGCGCAGACCAGAGCTACTCCTCGTCACTCCAGCGGTGTGTAAAGGCCTTAACTTAACACAAAACCTATTTTATACCAGACAATGTTTCATGAAAATACACCTTTTTTATTAAGGTGTTCAGTAAGTCAATTGAGAATTGATAGTTAATTAATGTATGAAGGTTTTTTGGGTTAATTTGTGCCCTGATTGAATGATGAAGAATCTATCTGTAGTGGTATTTCCCTGCTAGAATGACTCGTTTTCACTACACAACGCCTCCAATATTCACTCTTAAATGATGACAGACCCAGACTGACTCCACTTAAAGGCCACATGACTGAGTTTGCTTCACTTGTCAGTCCTCTTTTGGCCGGAACCACCCACGTACTCCCAGTCAGTGAAAATAAATGACAAATAAAGACACAGATCGTTGATGCTCGATCTGATTTTAAGTTTAGATTAGTTTCAGATGCAGTTAGAAAACCATTTCATCACTTTTATCGATGTTCAGCAGCAGCCGGCCTCCGTCAATAACCGTCTCTGGGATCTGCTGTTACTGCTGGTTCGCAATTGGGCTTTTATTTTTCTCCTGCTGTCATTAAGGATGGTAGACTTGTATACATTCCTGGGCATCTTTCCATCGTCACCCTCTTGAGTGTGCGTTTCACCCTTTTTTTGTCACTTCATCTTTCTCCTCGTCTCACACTGTCTCTCTTTCATTCCTCCTCACAGAAATGCATGACCTCTCAGCTCCTTTGGGAACAGTTTGCAGGCTGGTAGTGTTCTGTCATTGGATGTTAAAACTAGACATCTAAACTGTGCTGTGAGATTTGATTTTGGCATTTAATTATAGACTACATGACATAAATAAAGAAAAGAGAATACCTTGTGGTCCAATTAACAGAACACTATCTCCTTCAAAGTTACTATTCCTTGGCTACTTTCCTACTTAAAACTTGTTTTTAAGTAAGAAGAGCCTCATGAAGACTGTCTCTTGTGTGAGTTTGACTCTGTCCTTCTCTGAAGTTTCCTGAGGAGACAGAGGTGGACCTGTTGTCAGTCAGCATTGACGAGCCATCCCATCCTCATCATCACCTCCATCTTCATTCTCCATCCGATGATCCGCACTCAGTTTTCAGTGCCCCCTGCACGCCTGTTGTCTTCTCACCCGCACTTCCCTTCCAGCACGACGACATGAGGCGCGACGACATGTCCTCCTCCTCCTCCGAAGACTCCGAAAAGGAGGACGAGTTCGAGCGGGAGAAACCGCCGAGCTATCGAAGGCCTTTGTGAGTTTTTGTTTTTTCGCCTACTAGAGCATTCTTGTGATGAATGTTAGATGAAAGGAGGTGCCATTAATCTCACATTACAATGAAAGCTTTTTTTTCTTTTATGATTTATTTTTGTACTATAAATGAAGCTTCCAACATTCCCTTTCTTCTCAGCCAAGCGTCTCACAGGAAGCCCTCGGGGTTTTCCGCCGTGAGTCAGCTGTTCAGCGAGCGCTGGCCGAGCACACCTGCCAACCGCAGCTTCGGCGGCCCGGCGACGGAGAGAAACATCGACTTTGAGCTGGACATCCGCGTGGAGATCGACAGCGGGAAGTGTGTCCTTCACCCCACCACTCAGCAACCAGAGCACGAGGACATTTCCACCAAGAGGTAGGATGAAAGGCACATTTCTCATTCTGATAACTGCTGCGGTGAGTTTTATTTAAAGTCTGACTCTCTCTTCCTGACACTATTTGAAATAACGTCTAGTAAGGAGTCAAATCAAACTCTGAAATCCACTCGAATGATTTGCCAGGTGGAATTTAATGCTGTGGCTTGTCCTCAGTGGAAACAAGAAGTAAAACTTTCTACATTCAGATAACTAAACAGAATAAGGCAGAAAATCACTTTCTTCATATACATCAGACCAGCACATTACGGGTACTTCGCAAAAAGTCAAGGCTGGGCCCCTTTTGGGGGATAGAAAACCAAAGATCCCATAGACTTCATTGTAATTTTGACAAGTTCGTATGCATTGATCTCTTGTTAAACCAACGTTTGTTTTATACACATTATGGTTGTATTGCGTTAACGCAAATTCATTTTAACACCACTAATTTCTTTAGCACGTTAACGCATTCGATCTTTCGGAGGGTGTGGCGGGCTCAGTTTCAAAGCTAGAGTGAAGATACTGGACATGCATCATATTAAACTAGAAAACCTAAGGAATCCATTGGTACCAACCATGTCATACTAGCTTGTTGTTAAGGAGGCTAAATAACGCTCCAAACTTACACAAAATCTTGGAGAGGCAAAACTGTCATGGCCATTTTCAAAGGGGTCCCTTGACCTCTTTAAGGTACGTTATGAACAGATGAATATGTGTGTTTGATTTGCAATCATGAGAGCCTACTCTGGATGAAGTATTGCCGGTCTGATGTATGGTCTCCCCTGTGGGTTTTGTAGGAGCTGTGAGCGCAGCTCCAGGAGTCTGGACCAGGAGTCTCCCCCCAAGAAGAAGAAGCTGCAGCCCACCTACACCTCCACCACCCACCTCTTAGCCGGCAAGAAATGCCCCTCCACCCTGCAGACCAAATCCAACGACATGGAGACCACAGTCTTTTACATTCCAGGAGTAGACGTTAAGGTTGGTTTCTCCCCTCAGCATCCAAATTGTCCACAAGTTTCTACTCCGTATTTGTCCTTTTAAATTATGATTTTTTTTCTTTCCCTCAGTTGCACTACAACTCCAAGACACTGAAGACGGAGTCGCCCAACGCCTCGCGCGGATCCTCCCTCCCTCGCACTCTCTCCAAAGAGTCCAAGCTGTATGGTATGAAAGATAGCAGCCCTCCCAACCCTCCCAATGCAGTCCAGAGCAAGACTAACTCGCTCCTACCTCCCCCGCCCCCACCTATTCCATCAGGTACTGAGCATTCCCTCATTTTTTCTCCTTGCATGCCCTAGCACCATCCGTAATCACCGACACTAGAGCGCCACGGCGCTCCGATCTGATGATTTTTACACCTAAGACGTGGATCCGCCCAATCAAATGCATGTGATTCCATCCTTTTATTTTAAGGCATGAATCCAGAGGGCGTCTTTGATCAGAATGGGCTCATGCATATTAATGTGTACCACAGAGGGGAAGACACCAGAGACAATTAAACAATGTTTTTAATACTTTACTTAAAGTTTAAGAAATTAACTTAAACTTGAAGTTATAATCCAGGCTGCAGATGATCTTAACTCCCATGTGTCTTTGCAGCCAAAGGTAAGGGCAGTGGCGGGGTAAAGACGGCCAAGCTGTACGCCTGGGTGGCCCTCCAGACTCTGCCAGAGGAAATGGTCATCAGCCCCTGTCTGCTGGACTTCCTGGAAAAAGCCCTGGAAACCATTCCGATCACTCCAGTGGAAAGGGGTTTCGCAGGTTTGTTTTGTTTCGTCGCACCATCTGAACTTAACGGATCCTTTTCTCTGAGGACTTTTTTCTTTTTCGCGTGTCTTTCTGTTCATTCATAGTTGACTCTTGTTGTGTTTATGTCATTGTGTACCTGCCAATCAGCTGTGGTGTCCCAGGAGGAGGACATGGGTCATTTTGACGCGGTGGAGCAGCTGGAGGAATCCACCACCTCCCTGGTTTCCTCTTCCACATCGGCCTACTCCTCCTTCCCTGTGGACGTGGTGGTCTACGTCAGAGTCCAGGTACCGACAACCTGACTGCTCTTACAGTTTTTTTCACAACATTTTTTATTGTCAAGACATTTGCAACATTAGATCTTCCCCCAATCCCTCATAATAGCTGTTTTACTTGCTATTAATAGTATATTAAGTAGGGCTGTCAATCGATTAAAATATTTAATCGTGATTAATCGCATGATTGTCCATAGTTAATCATGATTAATCACGTTTTTTATCTGTTCAAAATGTACCTTTTAAGGGAGATTTGTCAAATATTTAATACTCTTATAAACATGTGAGTGGGCAAATATGCTTGCTTTATGCAAATGTATGTATATATTTATTATTGGAAATCAATTAACAACACAAAAAATATTGTCCAGAAACCCTCACAGGTACTGCATTAAGCATAAAAAATATGCTCAAATCATAACATGGTAAACTGCAGCCCAACAGGTAACAACAGCTGTCAGTGTGTCAGTGTGCTGACTTGACTATGACTCGCCCCAAAATTGCATGTGATTATCATAAAGTGGGCATGTCTGTAAAGGGGAGACTCGTGGGTACCCATAGAACCCATTTTCATTCACATATCTTGAGGTCAGAGGTCAAGGGACCCCTTTGAAAATGGCCATGTTAGTTTTTCCTCGCCAAAATTTAGTGTAAATTTGGAGCGTTATTTAGCCTCCTTCCCGACGAGCTGGTATGACATGGTTGGTTCCTTCACTCTAGCTTGAAAACTGAGCCCGCTACAACCTAAAAATCGCAACTGGCATTAATGCGTTAAATAAATTAACGGCGTTAAAACAAATTTGCGTTAACGCGTTATTATTGCGTTAACTTTTACAGCCTTAATATTAACCAAATATCTGACTCGCTCCTCAATAAAGTTTCTTCAATTTTAGAGACATTACAGAGATCAAATACCATACAACTCACAGGGACCTTATATCCTAATATATTTTGTGTTACGTCACATACCTTTTCCCAAAACGCTGTTATCTTCGGACATTGATCGGCATCAAATGATCCATATTCTCTCAAACATATCTGATGTGTATGTAACTGCTTGCTTTTCACCTTGGGTGTACTCCAGAGCACATTTACCTTAAAATCTAAAGCTATTCAAAAATATTTGAGTGTAAGCTATGGATGTTATGTTTGTAATTGTTAATTTTCAGCATATTTATTTAATATCTTCAGCTCCTGTTTGTTATCTATTAAGACATAAGTTATGATCTGTGTGTTTGCAGCCCTCTCAGATCCGCTTCAGCTGCCTGCCGATGTCCAGGGTGGAGTGTATGCTCAAACTGCCCTCTTTAGACCTGGTCTTCTCTTCTAACCGTGGGGAGCTGGAGATCCCGACGGGAGCCCATCCCGCTGACGGACCTCACCCTCCCCCCTCCCCCACCCCACCGGGGCAACACATTCCCAAACCACCTCCCAGCAAAGGTATGTAGAGCACGCCTCAAAGAATAATGATGCTCTATAATGTGTGCGGAGGTATGTGAAGAACAAAAGTTTGGCATTCCGAATCTTTTAAAGTCTTATCAAACACTGCGAGCATGTCTATTAGCTACGTCTGGGCCCTGTGTGATTTAAAGTTGCTCACAGCTTGTTCTCATCCATTCATTATTTTGCTCCCCAGTCTGTCTTTTTGCAAGATCATGCAACTTCTGCCAAGTGCTTTTTTTTCTTCTATTCTATAGAGCATCTCAGGTCATATCTTTTATTTATACCAGGCAGATCTACAGTAAATGGACAGTTTGTTCTAAAGGCTTTACACTCGCTTGAGGTGTCTTTTTGCCTTTATCGCAAAAATAGCCAATGCGTAAAATGTGTTACGGAAACGCCTTTGTTGAATAAATTCTGACGTTTACATTTCTACGTTACGTTTCTAACATGTAACTCACATGACTGATCAACTGTTTCACTGTCGGAGTCTTCTCGGATATTCCCATAACATGCGAATGTGTTTTCGTATCCGGACAACACGATACAGGGTCAATATTAGCTGACATTACAACAAACGATTACAACTTGCCCACTTCCTGAAGACCTCTCTCCATTTGTCTCCATTAGATGGTTAGCTGCATGGCCAAGCTGACTTGTTTTGTTTACGGTTCGCATTCGCAACCTCGACTTCTTCTACTCTGTTTACTGGCAGATTACAGCCATGCATAGCCTTTACTAGCCAAACTACGCTGTAGCCGACAAGCCGAGCTCCAAACCAGTTGACGGAAACGCACCTAATTTCGCATTACTTTTTTTTTTGCGACATTTCAAAAGTTTGCTTAAAATACACTTGATAATTGAATGGAAACACAGCTATTGTGAAACAGCAAGCCTGTGTTGAAATCATAAAAAAAATAAACAAAAGAAACCAGTCATGTCAAAAAAACGGTTTGTCAAAAAACAAAAGTCAACCGGTCACCGTTTTCTTACCGTCTGAGCAACTATCTTTCACAGACGAGATCTCAATCAAGATAGTCTCAATCATCGCAGAGTCATTTTATTTATAGGACTGCTTTTTACACTTTTAGTTTTTAGTCTTAGTCAAGTTTAGTTTAGTTTGTGATAGAAGTTTCATAATTTCTGACTCATTTAGTTATTATATCACATTTGATTTGTATAATGTTTTGTAAATAACGTTATATATTTGGGATTTTATCTTTTTTTATTTTCAACATGAATAGAACCATAATTATAACCATATGACATCAAACACAAGTTTAAAGGTGCGGTCACACGTGCAATATTAATATTTGCCCCCCCCCGTTCACTTGCGCTATGTGAGCGAAGGAGCAAAAAAACATTCGCTTCCTGTTGCGAAGCAAATTCGCTTCTTCGCATATGCACTTGGTGAACTCTCAGGCGAATATCGCCTCGGCAGGCGATTGTCACTCTCCTGCTTTTGCATACAATTTTTCAAAAACATAATTTTATTGGGGACTCACTTAAACATCCACCTGTGGGTGCAGGGTACTCACTACATTGAAAACATATCAATATCACTGCTCTCTATTATGAAACTGTATCATTACATCATATACTCTATACTGATGGGTGTCATATTTTAGTTAATTAGTGCCTACTGAATGTGACTACTTGTCTGTGTTTTTCCGCCCTCTTCTGCCTCCTTCCAGCGTCTCCGTTGCTGGGGAGCCCTCTGGGCAGGAGCCGCCACAGCAGCAGCCAGTCCGACCTCACCGGCCCCCCCAGTAACTCCTCAGGCCTCAGCTTCACCGCCTGCATGTCTGACTTCTCCCTCTACGTCTTCCACCCCTACGGTGCCGGAAAGCAGAAATCTGCTGTGACAGGCCTGCCTCCGGGCCAAGGGCCGTTAGGTACGGGAAGGGAAAAGATGTTGCAATATTCTAATGTGCTAATAATACAGGGCTGCAGTTTAACAATAACGGCTTATTCTCCTCCTTTACCGTCGATATGATGTGCATGTGCTAGATCTCGTGGAGATGGGGATAAGCATGTTTTATGCTCACAAATGGCCTCCAAGATTGAAATTAGATCAAAGTGTTCGTCCTAATTATCGCTCTAATTTTCCCGAAGGTACAGTAGACGAGGAACCGTCTTCAGTAACAGGAAGAAAAGACTCTCTGAGTATCAACCTGGAGTTTGTGAAGGTCAGCTTATCCAGGATGAGGCGTACCGGAGGCCCCACCTTCATCGAAAGCTTCATTCCTAAAGGCGGCAAAATGGACACCACCCTCATCAATATCTCAGGTACATCGTCGGCCCCAGAAGACGACGTTTCTCTCTGAGACACGCAGTAGATTATACTGACTATTCCTCTGTAGTCTGTTCAAGGTTTGGTCATTCTGGAAGACTTGGAATGGAGTTTGTAAAGGTTTATTTTCAGGCAGGGGAAGTCAGGGAATTTGTTAAATTACCAGCAAAAGTGAAGGAGTATTAGGGAAATGCATGAATTGTATTTGAAGTGAATACTTCTTAGGATCTTTAGGGGATATGAAATATATTTTTAGGCGCAGTCATAGAATGTTATCAGCAGCACTGTAGGAACCTTGATGTGGGAAGACAAAGACAAAGGCAGTCTGAATGAGTCCATGAAGCGCTGAAATGAGACTGAAAATGCTTCACCTCACACCACAGACGCCGCCGCTTGCCGTGTATTATGCCTGCAGTAGATGACCTAACCGAATTATAATTTGCCGTGAATTGGGCCTATTCACAAGAAAACAACATACTGATTTGAGTTTTTATTTGTGATTATTATTTTTTTCTCTCGTACATTTACCACTTCAATCTCAGGGAATATCCATTTTTTTTTTTTCGCGTAAGTGTGCGCCTTTAATTTCAGGAAATAACATGACTTTTTTTCTAGTAAATTTACGACTTTAATCTTGAAAATTCCACGTTTTTTCTCTGAATATTACCCCCCTTCTCCGGCTCTATAATTTAATTATTTTTCTACCTACAATGGACGCCGTCGTATTACCAATTTGCTTGCACTGTAGATCCTGTTAAGGCGTGTCTCATGTATGAACACGTGTAATATTCTCCCCTTAGCTGTGTGCGACATCGGCTCGGCTTCCTTCAAGTACGACATGAGACGACTGAGTGAGATCCTGGCCTTCCCCAGAGCCTGGTACCGCCGGAGTATCGCCAGGCGCCTCTTCCTGGGAGACCAGACCATCAACCTGCCAGGTGACTTTCTGACCACTCTGTGGCTTTGGTCTGTGTTTGGGTTGGTTTGTTGAGTGTTGCATAAGTATGGAATGATTTTACTCTACTGTTATGTAGAAAGTAACCACCAGCTGTTGTCAGCTTTTACTGGGCATTTAACAGCTTTTCTTGGCTTCTGACAGTGCTTTTAGCACCAGCTACTGTGCATTTTCCAAAATAACTACTTCCACTAGGATGGCCTTCAATTCAAATAAATAATATTGACAAAAGTTTTTACTGTGTGCAGAAATATGCAAAGAAATTCATGATTTTTCAAACATGTCAGCCTTCGTCTACCTACTAATCTCCACGGGTTTAGCTTGTGTTCATTTTTTAATATCCCATCTCGCTGACCTTCCTTCAGCCAACATTTCCTCCCACCGCTCCATGTTGACATTTCCGAGGCTGTCCTTTTTTTTACATACATCTCTCAACCTTTACCTCGCTCCAGCCTCTGGCCCCGCCACCCCCGACTCGGCCGAAAACGTCACCCAGCATCTGTCCCCCGAGTCCAGCCGGAAAGCCTACTGGAGGACGTGGGACGGCAGCACAGGGACACAGCACATGCCCCAATCCCCCAACGTCTTTTCAGAGCACTCCACCGGAAGCAACATGTCCCCGGGCGGCCTGGGCCACCTCAAGTCCCCCGCACCTGGACGCACCAGGAGCGTGTCTGATTCCTCCGCTCCCAGGAGAGGTGATTACAAACACTCATTGCCATCTCCAGATGGAACTCAAACAGAAATATCCCTTGTGTGAAAATGCCTTGTGAAGCACAATTCAGTTGTTAAAACAACAATGTACAAAACCATGAAATCAAAAATGGAAAATTACAAAATGCAATGATGACTCGTACAAGATGCTCATAATTTGTCCTCTACTGCCTTTAACCTACACCTTTTGTTCATTCTCGTCTAGACTCGGTGACAAAAACATCCACCCCTTCCTTCAGTAAAAATGGCAAGGCGGCAGGTCAGCAGGGGGCGCCGTGGGAGACACTGGTGGTGTTCGCCATCAACCTGAAACAGCTCACCGTCCAAATGAACATGAGCAACGTCATGGGAAACAATACGTAAGTGATCACAGTTTATGCTCCTTTTAATGCAGATACTTTTATACCATCACATTGGCACAACGAAAATGCTTATTGGTTTTCTTGCTGATGGTTAGATGAGGAGATCGATACCACTCTCATGTCTATATGAAGCTCCAGCCAGAGGATGTTTAGCTGAGCTTTGCTCAACTTAGCATAAAGACTGGAAACGGGGAATCGGTTAACCTGGCTATGTTCAAATGTAACAAAATCCATGTACCAGCAGGTCTATGTATAAATGAAACAAATGTGATCAATTAGTAAGCTTCAGAGAAGCTGGTATTTGTCTGTACAGACAAAAGAGAAGTATTGATCTTCTCATCTAACTCTTGACAAGAAAGCAAATTTCCCAAAATGTCGAACTGTTCGTTACCGTTAGCTCAGAATGAGCTATATATCTTCATTCGGAGCAGGTCCTCTTCACGGAGTCCGCCATGTTGCTCCTCCATGTTTCTACAGTAGCCCCAGAACGGACAAACCCAAATACTGGCTCTAGAGAGAGCCTTTCACGTTTTTACGTTACCTGAAAGCCACCGTAGTTCTCCGCGGTAACGTGAGCCGCAGAGTGCAAAACCCGTGGTACCGCCAGCCGCCGTCTGACTTCCATTGCTCCTAAATTTGTGTTATTATGGTAAAGATGGCGTCTGAACGAGTCAGCGGAGGGGTACTCAGTTGTTTGCAATCTGCAACCACACCATTAGATGCCACCAAATTGTACACATTGTCCCTTTTTAAAGAGGACCTATTATGCTTTTGTGCTTTTTCCCCTTTCCGTTAGTTATATAGTTTTTTTTGTGCATGTACAAGGTCTGCAAAATTAGAAACTCCACACCAAAGGGAGTTACTTTCCCCCACAGAAACACTGCTCCTGTACTGCCTAAAAAACGCCTTGCTTGAAGTCCTGTCTTTTATTCCGTAACGTGGTGATGTCACCAAGTAACACAGGATGCGGAGTCTGAAGAGTTTGGTTTGGTTGACCTTATCAATATAATACAAGTATGAACCTGAAAATGAGCATAACAAAGGTCCTCATTAAAGGATCACATAATCAACTGTAAATTCTCATGCTAATAGTTTTAATGATGAATAAGCTGAATATTTCAAGATAGGAAAACATTTTTCTTTTAACACTTTATTCCTAATGTTTTGTACCTCTCTGCAAAAAAATATAAGATGATTCAATAATTCAGAAATATTTATAACCAGATATCAGTATTTCCACCCTCAGGATTTTATCCATACCAGCCCTCTCAGCTTTGCTTCAAATTGGTCTCAAACTGAAGGAATTCTGGCAAATGAGTGAGCGAGGGATTCACGTCAGTCATGAGAGCTATGAATGATGAAACGATCATTATATTCAGTGAATGTGACTCCTACTGTCTGTATCCTGTTGGACAAACATTGCCCAATCACATTATATAATACTGTCTGGAATAACACTGCTGTAGTGAGAAAGAATCTATGGAGAAAATAAAGGTGAAGATATATATTTATGATAAGGATATCGTTGACTAAGCTGGACATTTTCAGCATTATTTATTTACATTTATCGGAGTAATCGGCTGCTACGCGTACGCTAGTGTAGACGTACGTCTCTTGGGGTGTCTCCTTGCTGCCACTTTTATCTCCCGCTACACTGATATTCCAGCCCTTATGGTCCGTTATCGCCCACGCTCTTATGAGCTCCGTTCATCTCTTCTACACTGTTGTATTTCACCGGTCACCAGCATACGCAGTCGTTACAACTTTCATCTCCACAGTTACGGCAGAAAAATCCTGCTGAATCATTGACGACGAACACAACACCCTCATAACCAAGGCAGTACTGTTTTATGAGCTCTGTGTCATCATAAAGTAAAAAAAAAAAAATAAAATCTCTTCTCTGGAAATGTGTGGGCTTCTCTGAGCAACACACCGGGCCTCTGTCTCTCTCTTGTTTAAATTATTTAGGACATCAGGATATTCTTCCATCATGAAAACATTAATGCATAGGTCAAGTCTTTGTTTAAAGCAAGAATTGTATCTACCAAATAAAACACCGCAAAGTTGTACTTATACATTAGAAAATGGCCTGATAATGACATATTAATTTGACATGTTGAAATAATGACATACTAACATAACACCTCTGTGTTATTTTAGATTATGACCTCAATTTTAAAGGAACAGTGTGTAACATTTCGGGGGATCTATTATCAGAAATATAATATAATATTCAGAACTATATTTTCTTTAGTGTAGAATCACCTGAAACTAAGAATTGTGTTTTCATGACCGTAGAATGAGTGTTGGAAAGGGAGGAGTGAGCAGAGGGGTATCAGTCGGTTGCAATCTGGAACCGAACCACTAGAAGTCGCCAAATTGGTTTACTACCTCATTTAATTTAATTCATTTAATTTTTATATAAAAATTGTAACTTGCACATTTTGCTAATGTATATAGTATGTTATTATATGTTTATATTTTAGATCTTTTATGCTAGTTGTAGTAGTCAGTATAGTGTATTCTAATATTATTCATATTGTGTATTCTATAGATATACTTCTCTAGTGTTGATATGTACATTTTATTTACTGCTCCGGTTCATTGCCTGGATAACACACTGCTTGTAACACAATAATTTCCCAATTTCCAATAAAGTGCATCTATCTATATCTATCTATTTAAATCCTACACACTGTCCCTTTAAAGCTCATTTTAATTCATTGACTGCCTTTTATCATTTGGGCAATATAATGAAGTGAGACCTCTCCTGAGCCAGCAAGAACAGCTTGTTCATGCGTCTGTTTCTAGTTGTCTTGACTGCTGTAACACTCTAAACTGGCGTACCAAAAGCAAATAAGAGATCATATAACTCCTGTTTTACGCAACCTCCACCGGCTCCCTGTATCTTTTAGAATTGATTTTTAAAGTCTCTTCTCTTAGTTTTAAAGGCACTAAATGGCCTCACTCCTTTTATATCACAGACTCCCTGTCGTTTTATGATCCTCCACGAACCCGAAGATCCTCCACAACTGTTCCCAAGGTCGCCACAAAAACCTGTGGGGATGCTACTTTTAGTCACTACTCCCCAAACATATGGAGCATTCTGCCTTTTAAATATCAGACATGCTGACTCAGTGAACAGTTTAAAATGACACCTCAAAACATATCTTTTTAATATAGCCTGTAACTAGCTTTTATGATTTCGGTGATTATGGGTTTTTTTTATGTTGTTTTTTTGCTGCCTAATTATAAAGTGCTGCAGTATGTGCATGAAAGGTGTGAAAAAAAATTATTAATTTATTCATAATAATGTTTGTCTAAAAAGCTGACATGTTGACTCGCCAGTCCGATTTAATACTCTAAGGTTTGTTGTTCTTTTCCTTTTTCAGTCACCTGTGTTTATTCCTGGGCAAGTTCCCCGCAATGAGAGTCCTTTTATGTTTCATAGAGAGCACTTCTACATTATTCAGCAGCGCTCACCGCTGTGTTTGTCCCTACAGCTGGACGACCAGCGGGCTGAAGAGTCAGGGCCGACTGTCCGTGGGCAGCAACCGGGACCGAGAGATCAGCATGTCCGTGGGCCTCGGCCGCTCCAAGCTCGACTCCAAGGGCGGGGTGGTGGGTGGCAATATAGACGTGAACACCCTGGAGATGGTCTGTAAGTAAACAAAGCATCGACTTTCCAGACAGCTGGTGTTTTTCTGCAACTCGTTAGCAGCTCTTGTTCTAGCAGACTGTAAACTGGATATGGACCTGAGCCAGAGTTCAGTGTCGAGTTCTCACACAACACTGTTGAGCTGTGCAGTGATAAAATACAGACTCAAAAAACACTTTCACATTTTACCCTCACTTTTTTACACTTACTTTGAAAATATATCCCTTATTTAATACATTACATTAGTGATTAAATGAGCTAATATACAACATATTTACATGTTACATAAACAGTATCTGTAAATAGAACATATTAGACCTGTGTATGTGAGTATTCTTGGTATTACATTATTCCTGCTTTGCATGTAACACTGTTCATTGATACATTTCTACACAATGTAGCAGATTGCACTCTGTTCACTGCCCCATGACTTCTTACACTGTTTATGTAAAGAAAATTATTTTTGAAAATGAAATATTTGAATTTTTGCACAAGAATAAGACCTAATACTGAAGTGAAATAAATCTTTATAATTTTTTTTAATAAATAAAACAAAATTGTTAAATAAAGCACTTAATTTAAAATTTAAATTAATTAAATTTGTGAGCTATTTTAATGTTTTGCTATTTAAATTTAAAGTTACAATCTCGAAGATCACTGTTTTTTATTTCTCTTGTGCGCCATCTATGGAGATAAGCGGTAATTGCAAGTGCGTTTTTGGATCTTAGATCCAAAAAGTGTCGCCTGTGTGACGTCAGTCAGTTGGCAGTTGGATTTGCACTTGCTTTTGAGGTTTCATCATCTGTAGTCATCGCTCTTTTCTTTGTTTGTTCGGCCATTGTAATCATTCTCTCAACGCTAAAAGAGACCGGAAAAACACAGTATGCTGCTTCATACAGTGTGTTGTGTTAGATCCGCCTCCCACACACTTCCCTTTTCAGTAAAAGTATCAGATTGATGGATGTCAAGGTATTAATGGTTGAAATTGGTTGGTACTAGCTCACGTAAGCACACGTCTTATTTCGTTATACAGGAAGAAAAGATGATTTTATTTTGATATAAAAATAAAAATAAATTGATTTTTTGTATTTTTTTTTTGCATATATTGTTAAATAAGTACACAATATGACCAGGGATGTGATCTAAAAGCGTTAAAAAGGCATTTTTTATTTCATCTCGACTTTAACAGACATGTATTTAAATTAAAATCTTTGAGATTAGTACTTTAATACCTTAACATTTTGCAAAATTTAAAAACTATTTATTTCATCTTAATGTGACGTCATCTCAATCCTTGGCAAAAAAAATTACGTAAAACTCATGGAAGTGAAAAGTTTTGTAATCTACTGGATGCTCTGGTCCTAAGAGTACTGCTAGTTCAGTCAAAGTAAATCTTGTTTTTTCCCCAAAATTGTCTCCAAAATCACTTTTTCTCCCTTCTTTTCTTCTCCGTTAGATGGCTACATCACTGTATAAACAGCCACTTAAGCCACTGCTGTGCTGACCAATTGTTTTCTGTTTTCTAGCCCACATCTCCGAACACCCCAACCAGCAACCCAGCCATAAGATCCAGATCACCATGGGGTCAACGGAGGCGCGCGTGGACTACATGGGCTCCAGCATCCTGATGGGAGTTTTCAGCAACGCTGACCTGCAGCTGCAGGACGAATGGAAGGTCAACCTGTGCACCGTGGACACCAGCCTATCAGAGAAAAGGTGTTGAAACGATGTCAGCAGAAGCTCATCATGCAACACAAACACCTCTGGTTCTTGAAATATAGCGCGCTTGATGGAATGCTAAGAGGCTTTTTATTGTTCTCTATGGGCATTTTCAACACCAGTCTCAATTTGGTCCTGTTTCTTAAGCCTCTTTTCAACTACAGGAACTTTCCCCCAGAACTATGAACATTTTTGGGAACTCATTGCATTTTGACTGCAGGGACCAGAGTCTAAATTAAGTTTCTGAGGCTATGGAAACACAGACAACAATGGTCTGAAGGAACCTTTTAGTTCATTGAAAAGTAGTCTAAAATTAGACTAAAATTACCAGGAACTTCTCGGTTGGAAACTCAGCTGTAGTTTGGTTCAACTAAAGCTGGGTAAAACTAATACCACCTGAATTTAGATAGCAGCAAATAACCTTTTTTGGTTTTTGAGACCTTCATTATGGTTTTCTTAATTACTTGGCAACAAAAAATGAGGACACAGATCTGTTATTCCAGATGCAGTGGTGTTTAATTTACACTAATACCATCTGCTCTTTTGCCTCACTTTACCGTTTTCTACAATCTGAACCGTCTTAATCTTCCCGTTCTTCACCTTTACCTCCTTCCCGTCTCCCCTCCGTCTGTCCTTCCAGTGAAATCTTCGTCCACGGAGACTTGCAGTGGGACATTTTCCAGGTGATCATTTCACGCTCCACCACACCCGACCTCATCAAGATCGGCATGAAGCTGCAGGAGTTTTTCACCCAGCAGTTCGACACCAGCAAGCGGGCCCTGTCCACCTGGGGCCCCGGTCCCTACCTGCCCCCCAAAACCCCCGTCATCAACGCCGACAAAGGATCCGCAGAGCTTTGTGAGCACGCCCTTGTTTTTCTATACTGCTGGGAGAAATATTGAATGCAGACTGTGGCATAATAAGGTATGCACAGCGAGTGTCTTAGGCAGCCGTGCTGGTAATGGGAAGCGAACTGATTTGTAATTCTAATGCGGCTTAATTTGTATACCACTTTTTCAAACAGTTGACAAGGTGGTTCAACAACTGAATGTAATCAAACACGCTCATGAGATAATTACAAACAAACAAAAAGCACACGTTTAAAAAAGACTGGAGGCTATGTAAGGATAAAAAAGAACATGATACACAAAACTTGATCCTGTTAGCACCGAGCAGAACGCCTCATGTTCAGGTCAGGATGGATAGCTTCTCATTTTGTGTCTCCTAACCGCCTTTCGTCACACAGACATGGATGCAGCCCATCACCGCCACTGGCCCGGGGTGCTGAAGGTAATCGCCGGCTGCCACATCTCCCTCTTCCAGATGCCTCTGCCCGAGGACGCCGTGCAGCTGGGCGGTTCAATGAGCCTCCATGGCAACCACATGACCCTGGCTTGCTTCCACGGGCCCAACTTCCGCTCCAAGTCGTGGGCTCTATTCCACCTGGAAGAGCCCAACATCGCCTTCTGGACGGAGGCACAGAAGATCTGGGAGGACGGTGAGACAAAAATGTTCGCTGTATAAAATGGTGTTGAAACATGATTACATAATACAAATAATCCATTTTTTTGATAACTGTCACATGCAGGCTCTAAAGATGATTCCACCTACATCGTTCAGACACTGGATTTCCATCTCGGTCACAACACTATGGTGACCAAACCCTGCGGCGCACTCGAAAGTCCAATGGCCACCATAACCAAAATAACCCGGCGGCGGCATGAAAACCCCCCACATGGAGTCGCCACAGTCAAAGAATGGTTCAACTACGTCACTGCCATGAGGAATGAAGGTAAAAATAAATTTAAGATCCGTATACCTCACCGTGTGGAACTCATTGGGATTGTTTTTACGTCAGGGTTTGCAATCTGATAGTGGAAACACAGAATCTTATTATGATGATTATGACTGACAAAAAACTGTATTAAAGGGTCACATTTTTTTCAAATCTGTCTGAAACAACACCGATAAGGTGACATATACAATGAAACTGGATCTCTTCATGGCCAGTAAGAACTCAAAAAGTGTTGCTCAGTTACATCTGAGAATGTGAGTGTTTTTATGGGAAGGTAAAAACATTGTTTCTCATGTACTGGTCAATTTTGAGATTTTATGAGTTAAATATGAATATTTTATGAATTTGAGTTATTTATAGCATGTCTTCTTTCAGACTAGTGGAAAGAAAACATCCAAAATACAAATGTAGGTGTTTATTTTACAGTTGTCTATTTGCGTCTGTAGATTTCTCCTAAATTCACCAAAGTTACCATTAAATAATGCCTCATTTGTATATCTAAACATAACATTTCAGAAAACTTTTAATACAAAAGATATTTGTCTTAATGTAAGTAATCAACTGGGGACGTTTCATGGTGATATCTATTAGGTAACATTTTGTACCCTATTCACCTGTAGTTTCTTCAGAATGTATTAAATTGTACAATACATATCTTTTAAAGGTCGTTTTCGCGAAATTAGTTTTTTTTCTCAGAGCCAGAAATCTCCACCTCAGTAACACTTACATGCACCAAACTTCCCAGTTTCTTTTCTATCTATATTCTGAAGGTTTCTACTGAGGGGTGTGTTCATATATCATTCATAGCCTGATTTATCGAACATTTTATTCCTAAAAACATGGCAAAAAATTGATTTTTCATTGCTGTTGAGAGTATTTTCTGATTTATGGAGTGATAGAAAGAGATATCCAAACTTCCCTCTGTAGAAACCTTTGACTCTGATATGTCAACAAAATGAAACAAGAATTTTGAACCTGGATTTATCCAATGTTCACATTTCTGTTCTGGAAATGTATACATAGTAGCACATATTTGATACAATAATGCCTCATTTGCATATTTAAACATATATTTTCTGAAAACTTGTAATACAAAAATAATTGTGTTAATGTCAGTAGTCAACTGGGGAAGTTTCACGGTGATATAGTAGTTAATTATTTTACCCTATTCGCCTGGGGTGTCTCCCCTAAGATAGACTTGAAAAATGTGAACCAATCCTTTAAATGTGGATCGGTCACACCCGGCCTTAAAGGGTAACTTTGGTATTTTTCAAACTGGACCTTATTTCCCCCATATTTTGTGTCTAGCTGACTAGTAGCGACAACAATTTGTGAAATTGGTCCAGTATTGAGGGAGCGCGCTGTAGAAGGCAGCTGCAATATGGTGCTATTGGGGCAAGCTGGCGCCGTCATTTATGTCCATTAAAAGTGCTTGTTTTTGTCATGACAGGCTCAGATTGTTATTATAAGTGTCTAACATTATGGAAAGAGTCTCTCTCAAGGAGAAATCTCATTCTGAAATCTGGCGAGGTGACGTGTTGGTGGAAGAGTGGGATACATTCATGGTTGAAACGCGAGTGCCAGCCGGGCAGTTTGTTTTGTTGGAGTACAGAAAGCATAGCGAAAGGTAAAGAAAAATGTGTTATTTCTCTGTTGGGTCCTTTTCATCATGTTGTCAGACATTTATAAGAACAATCTGAGCCTGTCAGTGGCAAAAACAAACACTTTTATTGAACGTAACCCTCTCAACTTTCTTTCAACAGCTGCCAGTTACAGCGTTCTCCCTCAATACTGGACCAATTTCAAAAATTGTTGTCCCCATTAGACACTTAGACACAAAACCATGGGAAAATAGGGTCCAGGTTGAAAAATAAGTTACTCTTAAACAACGTCCCTATTAGAGCCAATATCGATCCTGTGTGTACTGTGATGTTTCAGTACATACACATTGCCCTTCTGGATATAGATGTGGTAGAAGACAATATTGTAGACACCTCACAGTATAACGCAATACAGTTCAACAGCTAATAAGGTGGCAATTGACTGCAAATGGTTGCTTCATTGTAGTATCTTCTCAAACTTTCGACTTGTCTCAACTTCAGACAGCTTTGACTGAAAGAAGACAGACGCAGCATTTTATTTTTTTTTCCTAAAAGAGCTCCTTTCTGTCAGCCTTTCCTTGCAGCTGCTGCCCGTTATCTTAAATGTAAAATAGGTGCAGATAGTATTTAACAAAGCCGAGGAGCAGAGAAGTGTGAACATGACCTTAAACTCGTCTTATCTCTTGTTTCAGAGTTGAACTTGCTCAGGAACGTGGAAGCCAACAACCAAGAGAGCGGAGCGGCTGCCAAAAGCTCGAGTCTGCTGAGCAGCTTCCGCAGCTCCTCCAGCTACAACCACGAAACTGAGACAATCTTTGCTCTTCCCAGAATGCAACTGGACTTCAAGTCCATCCACGTGCAAGATCCCGACGAGCCTTCTCTAACAGGTAGGACTGGAGCCCTCGCAGTAATTTAACGGTACATAAAGGCAATAAAGCATCCGTTGAAGTCTTTTCTCTGACTGTTTTTAAGGTCAGACTGGATCCTTTATCACATTAGTTGGCAAATATTGTGTAAACTGTTGCCCTTGACTAACATGACCTCAGCACAATCATGTCAACTTTGCTGCACAGTAGTATTTTATATGTACACAATTCATTTTTCCAATCTGGTTTTCTACGGAGGCCCTGAAGGAACAAGGAGGGGAAAAAAATCAAAGGTTGAAAGATGTACTTTTGCGAGATCTTTTTCTATTTCGTTTTTCATATAGGTCGATGTAAAAGAAAACAAAATTACATCAATATACTTCCAGGTCAGTTCGGCACCATGGAAACAAACAACCACAACAAGGGAGTTGTGGGAGAGGTTCATAGATTTTATTTTGAAATAAAAAGACAAGACAAATGAGACAAGAATTATCTAGCTAGCGCTCCCCGTGCTCCCTCCCCCTCACTCCCTGCCGCTAGGAGACTTCTTCGCTGGGAGGAAAACTGTCGGCAGCTACGGAGGCAGACCTTCAGTTAGCAACTGTAGCAACTCCAATTCAGCCAGCGCAAAGCCCAGCACCGGGGGTCACAGCGGGCTGGTGGCCAGCGGCAGAGCTGTGTGTCACCTGTGTAACGGTAGCTACAGAATGTTTGCTGAGCTGCTTCACTGAAGGTCCGTTATAGAGCATCTTTGCTGGTGTTAACACCGGTTCACCCTTTTCTTCCTTTCCCTTGGGTTTTGACCGGAAGTACTTTATCCCTCGTAAAATATTTCTCCGGAGAACGCAAACGTTTCTCGAGAGAACGTAAAAGTTTCTCGTTAGAACGCAAAAGTTTCTCGTCAGAACCAAAACGTTTTGTGAGAGAACGCAAAAGTTTCGCGACTGAACGTAAAAGTTTCTCGGGAGAAGGCAGAAGTTTTGTGAGAGAACGCAAAAGTTTCTTGGGAGAAGGCAAAAGTTTCTCAGGAGAATGCAAAAGTTTCTCGGGAGAACGCAAAAGTTTCTCTTTAGAACGCAAAAGTTTCAACTTGGAACATAAAAGTTTCTCGTCAGAACCAAAACGTTTTGTGAGAGAACGCAAAAGTTTCTCGGGAGAACGCAAAAGGTTTGCGGGATAACCCAAAAGTTTTGCGAGAGAACGCAAAAGTTTTGCGAGAGAACCCACAAGTTTCTTGGGAGACCGCAAAAGTTTCCCGGGAGAATGTGAGCGTTTTTTTTCCCCCCCCGTCTTGTTTTTTTCTCGCCTATATCCCCTCAGCGGTAGCAGTAGGTTTCATTCCAAAGATTATCGATCATCTGTAACATTCACACTTCCCCTGACAAAACAGTGTGTCCCAATCCTATACTAATGGTAGACACATAGCTGCAAACTTGTCGCTGAAAATGTAAAAAAAAAAAAAAATTGTTCATGTACGACGTTGTTTTTATGCTAATGCTTTATGCCTGCTAATGCCAACGCTACCATCCTTGAGGAAGTTTAAATACTGTATCAGAAGCAACAGGTTTGACCCCTGGTTTATTTTTCTGTTTTTATTTGTTCCAGACGCCAACAGCAAACCCAAAGTGGAGTGCAGCGTGGTGACAGAATTCACCGACCACATCTGTGTCACCATGGACGCCGAGCTCATCATGTTTCTCCACGACCTGGTGTCTGCCTACCTGAAGGAGAAGGAAAAAGGTTTTTGGCTTTTGCATCATTATTCATTCCTCCCTTATCCCCTTCCAGTCTGTCAGTGAGACAATAAAACAAAGTTTTTCAACCGTCCACTTTCTCTGGGACAAATACATGAGTCATCTGCAACAAGTGCAGCAATGAAAAATAATTTTATTCCAGATTGAAAACAGCCTTCAAAGTTCTAACGTCAAGAAAAATTACTCATCAAGCCGTCTACGGAGAAATAACAATACGGAGCACATCTGTCTGCCTCTGTACCTGTGAAGCTGTTTGTATGCTGTTGGACACATTTCAGAGAGCAGCATGAAATGCTAGCAGCTGAGTGTTATTTTCACACACAGCGGGGAGGTCAGAGTGCCCAATGCAGGCAGCATTTTAAGTGGTTTCCCATTGTAACAGAGGAACAAATTAGCACCCTTTATGCCGCATTCTTCACGACAATTACAATAGTGCCGCGACTTTGTTCTGTTGATTCCGCGGCTGAATAGAAAAGAGAAAAAAGGCGAGCGCCGGAGGTTTTCATCAGAGTTTGATCCATCCTGATTAATTAAAGTAGGGCGGATGGGTATTTGAATGTGAATGGAGTCTAGATCTGCGCTGTCAAGGTGCCGACTGTGCTTTCAGGGATATTAATGAATGTTTATTGTGTTCTACTTCTGGGTGTTGTTGTTGAGGAATGTGTTCGCCATGTTAAAAAGGAAAACATCAGGGCGGCGGAGCACACCTCATTGTCTCTCTTCTTCTCCCCCACCTCAGCCCTCTTCGCCCCGCGGATGTTCGCGACTCGGCCCGGCCAGAAGAGCCCCACAGCGCTGCACGACGACAGCTCCACGGACAAGGACAAGGACGACGGCATCAACTACACCACGGTGGACTGGAGGGAGTTCATGTGCAACACCTGGCACTTGGAGCCGACTCTCAGGTCAGCTCTCCACTCCACCGCACACCACAGACATTTGGAGTGTTTTTTTTTTCATTGTTGTTGTTAACAGACGCACACACCTTTTCGTTATGACGGAGTCAAATTGAGTCATTCATGAATAATGCTCACTCGAAAAACTGGCAGAGGATAAAACAGAAAAGAGCGTTTGTGACAGTGTGGAAGCGTCATTCTCTGTGTGACCTTGTGGCCAGATTCCTGCAGTGACGCACGGGCCCAACTTGCAAGTCTAAATACACAAAGCTGTCATGCATCATTGTATAAGACTATTTTAGGTTTTAGAAAAAACAAAAACAAAAACATGCCACACAAATGAAATTAAAAGCACTCTTTTTTTCACACTACGCTAAAACCTTTTTTACAGTAAAGAGTGACTTGTATCCTATATTCTAGGGCTGTGTATTGGCAATAATCTGGTGATACAATACGAATCATGATACAGGGGTTAAGATTCAATTTGATTATATTGTGATTTATTTTTTTTTTAAATCAAATTTGAAGAAAACTGTCATAATATAAAGAACACACCACCATAAGCAAAAAAACGTAGAAAAAAAGTTTACGTTTTTATGCAATAAGAACAGCGGGATCTGCATTTTTGCATTTATCACAGTCCCTGTAACATCCAACATCATAGCCCTACTTTGAGATGGCACATACAGTATACTGAGAGGGTGCATATCTTTGAGGTAGTATTGACTAAGCTCATCTTTACATGTAAAAAAAATAATTAAAAGTCATACAGTGTTTTTGAGAAAATCAATATTGTATCAGAAACATAATATCACAATAATCAATCGGATCATATATCGAGGATTGGTCTTTCCTACGCCGATATTAAGGCGATTTTAACTAAATCACTATCAGAACTACGATGTTATAAAAAAATCTCTAGAATCTGCGCCCTACTGTGCATTCAGAGATGTTTCTTGCAGCGCGGCATGACCGTCCGCTGAACCCCGTTAATCAGCAAGAGTGAATTTTAAATCCTTAATTACAAACCAGTATGCAGTCTCTTTTCCATGGATCTGACACCCCGCATCTCCGTTATCCACATGCCTGATCACCAAAACTTTGCTCTGCATTCCATAAGAGTAGTTATGGATATGATTTGAATTGTGATTTGAGGTCAGAGGTCAAGGGACCCCTTTGAAAATGGCCATGACAGTTTTTCCTCCATAAAATTAAGTGTGAGTTCGGAGCGTTATTTAGCCTTCTTCGGGACAAGCTAGTATGACATGGTTGGTTCTAATGGATTCCTTACGTTTTCTAGTTTCATATGCTGCCAGGATCTTCACTCTAGATTTAAAACCCCGCTACAACCTCCGATCCCAAGTTGCATTAATGCGTTAAAGAAATTAGTGGCGTTAAAAGGAATTTACGTTAACGCCTTATTATTGCATTAACGTTGACAACCCTATTCAAAAGTTAAAATTCTCACTATGCAGAAAAATGTTCTCCCGTCAGGTTATATTATCTACTTTTATTATTATTATTGAATTATTATTAGTAGTGCATTAATGTGTGAGCAGCATGTTATGTTTCAGCTGCTTGAGATGGAGCTAATTTCATATTTGAATTCTGTTGGATACATAAATCTGTAGCAATGCATTGTGTTTTATCGGCTCATAGATTTTGTATATGATAACTTCATCTCCAAAGTAACTAGTTGTTAAATACAAATACAAATACTCAAGTAAAGTACCTCAAAATGGTACAGCACTTGAGTAATTGTACCTGAGTTACATTCTACCACTGTTAGTGAGGATGTTTGGACTGAAATCATTTTTCTGTAGATTTAAAACAATCGGAGTTGAAATAATTCTACAATAATTATCATTTGTCATTTGCATAAATATTGGCATTGACTAAACTAAACATATCTTCCATCTTCAGGCTCATTTCCTGGACAGGACGTAAGATCGACCCGGTGGGCGTGGACTACATCTTGCAAAAACTGGGCTTCCACCACGCCCGCACCACGATCCCCAAGTGGCTGCAGAGGGGCGTGATGGACCCGTTGGACAAGGTTCTGTCTGTTCTCATCAAGAAGCTGGGCACCGCCCTGCAGGACGAGAAAGAGAAGAGAGGCAGGGACAAAGAGGAACACTAAGGAACACTCATACCACTGTAATCGAAGCTGTGCATACGTTCTCTGCGGGTCACACACACTGGATTACTGTATTACAAACGGCCACTACTGTACAACACGTTTGTCGAAACACTTTACCTGCTACAGCCTGTGAAATTCAGCATAGTCGTTCACTGTGGTGCACGCGCCACCGGCGGCTCTGACTGAAGCGTTTTGCACCAATGTCGTTTTTTCTGTATATTTTGAACAAAAGTAGCAAATGTTTAGGATAATTGGATGCTTTAACGGTGAAACCCTGCCTCTTTTACCTGTTGTAAATGACCTTCGCTTGAAAGTTTATTTTAAGGCTTACCAATATTTCATGAGAAATGATTTTCTTATACCATTGCCTTTTCTTTGTTTCCCATGGAACACATGGTAGATAT
Organism: Sebastes fasciatus; assembly: GCF_043250625.1. Classification (NCBI taxonomy): domain Eukaryota; kingdom Metazoa; phylum Chordata; class Actinopteri; order Perciformes; family Sebastidae; genus Sebastes; species Sebastes fasciatus. Next base: position 23,431,105 of record NC_133809.1, on the reverse strand, counting down.
GCTTTATGTATTTTATAGTGTAGTTTTAAGATATTTAAGAACAGTTCAGTGACAGTGTTCATGATTTTTTCTTTTCTTTTCTTTTTTTGATGTGAACAAATAAATACTGGGAGGTTAAGGCACATTGAGGACGCTATGAATTTGTAATTATCATTTTGAATCACTATTTATGGGTATGTGAAATGCAAAGTCTATAACATGTATTAGCTTGGTGTGTCAAGCTTATTTTTGTCCTTTTTTTAAATCCATACAGTAGAACCAGTGTATATAATTAAATTTCTTAAATATGTTGATTTCCTAACTTAATAAAAATATTGCCATTCAATTTTACATGAAGCTTAGGGGTCTGTTATTTTGTTCAATTGGTTAAAAATAATACTTTTGAAAGGTATTGTTGTTTTTTAGGGCTGTCAAAATGAACAAAACACTCAGTTTTATAGCTAGAGTGAAGATAAACCTAAGGAATCCATTGGTACCAACCATGTCATAATAGCTTGTCGCAAAGTAGGCTAAATAACACTACAAATTTACGCTAAATTTTGGAGAGGAAAAACGTGATTAAATATTTCAATCGATTGACAACCTTAGTTATTTTAAATTGTAGAAATTATGAGAAATGTATGTTAAAGGTGCATTCCAATTCCAACAATTTTTACGCATGCTGTAAAGGTCCGTTTTCTCGTCATGAGGAATACGTGAAAACAGCTTAATAATGTTTTCTATTGCTCTAGAGGAGCTTACTAAAGTCTGAAAATGCTATTGGTTCATTCTGCTGCTTCAGTTTTTACCATATTTTGTCTCTTGTGAGATCCCCAACTTTAGGAGGAGCAACCAGTGGGCGACCAGCGGTTCTGAAAAGTGAAGCCAATGCAGAAGTGCCTTAAACTTGCATTCTTTCTTATAGCCAGCAGGGGGCGACTCCTCTGGTTGCAAAAAGAAGTCTATGAGAAAATGAACCTACTTCTCACTTGATTTATTACCTCAGTAAACATTGTAAACATGAGTTTATGGTCTCAATCGCTAGTTTCAAGTCTTCTTCAATACAGCATGATGTTCATTTAGTAAATTATGGTCCCATTTAGAGTCAAATAGACCATAAAGCAGCCATGGCGTTGTCCGGTCTGGTTGTTGTCCATGTTTTCGTCTTACAACTTTAACCCTTTCACAGTGTGTTTTCAGTTCATGAAAGTTAATTGTAAAGTTTTGGTTGCCTAAAAATGTCTTAATCAGCGTTCGGTTGTACTTCGCTCCACCCTCTTGTGTCACTTCTGGTTGTAAAAAAACAAGATGGCGACGGCCAAAATGCCGAACTCAAGGCTTCAGAACAGCAGTCCACAAACCAATGGACGACGTCCACTTCTTATATACAGTCTATGGGAGCAATACCATTCCAAATCACATACTTTTTCTTTTTACTTTTAGTACACACTGCAGCTGCCCTTACAACATTTTTATTTTTGCATGCAGTATGCGTACAATTAGGACATACTACTTCTTTATGACATTTCGCCTTGAACTTTTACCCTCTTGCTCATATGGTGCCTTCAAATGAGGTCGTGTTTACCGTGTTCACCAGAAGAGTCCATACTAATGCCCCCCTCTTGTGGTATTTACACCCTCGGAAGTGGAAAGTTTCTGAAAGCTCTGAGTTCACGAGTTGTGACGTGTTTGTTGACGTTGTCAGAAATGGCGGAGGCCTTGGAAGTTCATTTTTTGGTACATAAAAAGTGAATATATTGTGATTTTAGTTGTATATTGTTTTTCTTGGTAATTTTATAATATATCTGAGGAAAATGTTGATATTGCCAACTGCCTCATCTTTTTCCTCTGTCATCATGCCTTTGCATTTCCTGCATTATGTTACCCACTTGCTAGCTTGCTAAATTGTTAGCCTCTGTGGGCTTCTAGATGCCGACAGTAACATTAATATTGCCGTTCTTACGACCTTACCACTTTAACGCCAAGCATATCGTGTACACGACTTCCCATGTTATAAACAAAAGCTCACGAGTTTCATCTGAAGGAACCAATATATCTGCTGCAACAGAGGATTGTGGGTCAGAGTAGCCGGAAAATCATGCTGGCTTACATACAGCAAAATAGGACCGGATGCAGTATAGGACATCATGGTATTTTTTGGCATACTGCATTTGACATACTATGCAGTGGGACATACTAAATCTTTTTCTGACATGCTAAATAGTATGGTAGTATGGATATTGGAATGCACAGTAGATCACTGGAGCGCCCCTTTAACGAAGTTTAGTTCCCGTAGGTGGCGCTCTCTTTTTGTTATACCTTAAAGCAATCGTGGCTTTCACTGCTCATTTTTCCAATCTGTGAAATGCACCACTTCATGTGGCGAAGGACTTTCCCCAGGAAACGGCTGTCAGACAGGTGTTCAGAACTTCAAATGAAACTTTAATGAAGGGGGAATGGGTTGTGCTTTTTTTTTTTTTTTTAAATGTCTCATATTGTTTGAATCAAAGCTTAAAACGGCGTCAGCAGAAATACATTTTTCTTTCTTCCGGCAGTAATTTGTTTCTGTTCTGGGTTTTTAGGTCAATTAATGAGCGTGTGTAAATCTACAAGATTCACTTAGTAATTTATAACAACTTCTCCTCCAATGTTTGTCAGAACACCTCCCTGCCACCTCGCCACCTCCCTATTCATGAAGGCCCTGCTGTGCTCACCGCGGGGTTTTGTTAATGCAGTACTCTGACTGTAAGACTCCCACTACCAGAGCTAATCTCCTCCGCTGTGATATCCCCCCTCACCAGGAGCCATGTTCCACTTTTGGTTCCATGCCACGCTTTTTGCATTTTTGATGGTTGCGTTGGCGAGTGAAGAAGAGAGCGTGGTGGCAACGGTGGAGAGGAAGAAGAACAGCATGTCGTCCTCTGTGATGTCTGCTGTGAGATTACAGCCGTGTCACCTGAGGAAACCCAGACAGCTCAGTGTGAGAGCACAAGCTCAAGTCTTTGCTCTTGCTTGCCTGGGCCGGACATTATTTTAGATTTTTATTCAGCCTGCCGCACCCCCCCTTTTCCCTTTGAAGTCATTTCTATTTTACATATTTCCCCACACTGTTTTTTCTTTTATTTCTTCCACTTCACAGAGTGTGTACACATTAACATGGAAGCCGAGTGAGTGACCAGTAGATGGAGTCAAAAGCCAGTCGTCCCGCAATCTGAACTCCTCCTTAATGACACATCAGCTCCCTGCGGTTTGCTGTCCTGCTACTGAATTATGAAATAGAAACAGAATAGAAAGCATTAAAAAGTCATGAAGTGGCCAGAGATGGCGAGCTGCTTCAATCGCCTCCCTCTGTTCATTCCTGGTCCAGGGATCAGTCTGAGCTGCCCACAATAATAGAAAAACCAACATAAAACAATAAGTATAACCAGCATATATAACAGAAACAGTCTTCGTTAATAATTATAATATGGGAGAGGTGGAGTTAAAACAGTCTAGAGCGGCATGCTGGAAAATGAATATTTTATCTGCAGAATACAGAACTTTTCAACATAAAGGGTTTGAAGCTTTGAAGTGAGCCAGATAGCAACTGGTTGAGCTTTTGACAGTTTCCTATATGCAGTTTTTAGGAGAAAATGCTCTTTCCAGAATGAAAGTCTTCATTAGCAGGGAGCTGACAGTGTATAGAAACAAAAGCAGACAGAGAACGCTTTAATCCTGGTCAAAGAGGCCTTTAAACTTCGCCCTATACGCAATACAATGTGCCCATATAGGACAAACACAAATCTACCCGAAAATAGCCTCATAGAAATCATCATTGAACATAATGAGACGGTTATGTTCTTTATGAGTCGGGTATAAGCCAATTATAAGAACAATAACAATTCTGGGGTTGCCAAGTCGTGAAAATACATTTTGTTGGTGTTGATCCTCCAACATCTTGCTTTGCCTTTCTTTTTCTTTTTAATTCACCACTCAGATTTGTAAAAAAAAAAAACTTTATTAATGACTTGTTAAAGCAGCAGTAGGCAGAATATTGTTGGCATCATTGTGCAAAAATTCCATAATAACCTTTCAGTATATTGTAATTCAAGTGTTCTGAGAGAAAACTAGACTGCTTCACCTCCTCATGGCTCTGTTTTCAGCCTTTAAAACAAATCTAGCCAGTGACAGGAGACTTTGGCCAATCAGAGGTCATTTCAGAGAGAGAGAGCATTCCTATTGGCTGTTCATTCAACGGAGGCAGCTGTCAATCACTTGCGAACTCCGATCAAACGGTCAAACAAGCGCTGATCAAATATGAATCAATATTCTGTTACTGTAATGTCTATTTCTCTCCTCAAATGTTTTCAGAAACATCTTGTAGTGTACTGTTTAGCTGTAAAATGAGAAAGTGTGCTCCGACTGGTGGGCGGTGCTTGGTATTTCCTAAACTGATCTCAGCATGGCTGCCGGGTCACAAACTTTTTTCATTTTACAGCTAAACAGTACACTACAAGATGATTCTGAAAACATTTGAGGCGAGAAATAGGCATTACAGTAACAGAATATTAATTCATATTTGATCAGCGCTGCCTAGTTTGACCGTTTGATTGGAGTTTGCGAGGGATTGACAGCTGCCTCTGTTGAATGAACAGCCAATAGGAACACTCTCTCTCTGAAATGACCTGTGATTGGCCAAAGATTTTTTTTTAAAGCCTGAAAACAGAGCCATGAGGAGGTGCAGAAGTCTAATTTTCTCTCAGAACACTTGAATTACAATATGCTGACATGTTAATATGGAATTTTTGCCCGATGATGCAAAAAAAATTATGCCTACTGCAGGTTTAATCAGGAGCTGATAGTAATAGATTTACAGCAATACATATAGGAAAATACTCTCTCATCCCATGCATGCACAGCTCCACTCAGTCTAAAATACCCCTATATGCAAGAAACGATTATGTTTTCTTCGCAGCTTTTTACTTTCATTTCAGAAAATGGCTTTTAAGGGAGTATTTTTCACATCTTTTTCCAAATTATCACCGCGCTATGGAAGTCCTCATTAGCCTAATGATGGATAGAAAGAGCAGAGACGTGATACCTTTAAGAATGCTCGAAACCTCTTCAAAGCTGTCTTGGAAAGCATTGCCCTACAGAACAAATGTGCCCATGTGGGACAATAAAGACTGAACTGCATTAAATTGAATACCGCCGAGCGCCATTATGATGTACGGCAACTAAACTGCCTTAATACAAATGAGCAGATTGAGATTTGAACTACTCTTTGATTGACTTTCTAATTGCTTGTTCCACTTCATCAGCCTTTACCTTGATTTAATAACTCGGCGTAACAATACGGGCTGAAATGTTGAAAGGAGAAGCTGGTAGATGGTATAATAGTCGGAATGTCCCGTTTCCTGATCAGCGCTGTGTGGAATGCCGCCACACAGAATAGATCAGCGTCTTCTCTCGCTTGGTGGTGACCTCCCTCACTGCCATGTTGTCTGAACCCTCTCGCCGTGAACAGCTGCCATAGCTGCGGTAGCCCTCTTATGTATGCGAGCTTGAATATGGTGCTTCTATACTTTTGCCAAGGCAGCGGGTTCAATCTCCTTGTGCGCCCGCTAGCCAGCAGTTTGAAGACTGTCATCAAATACAGCTTGTCAGTCATTTCTCAGGGAGTGCAGTGAAACTTCCAGAAATCTATACATAGAGAATAATTACCCAACTCTGCAGTTCCATTCAGCTCTACATGGAGCTTCTTTTTTAGCATCTTTCAGCTCATTGTTTTGCTTTTATGGCCTGTAAATTAAACCTGCATTAACACATTTTGGCCACTTGGGGTCAGTGCACATGGAAACAAGCTGTAAACATTGACATATTATCACCTTTTAATTAGGGCTGTCATCGAAGAATTGTTCATAGTTAATCGCGATGAATCGCACATTTTTTATCTGTTCAAAATGTACCTTAAAGGGAGATTTGTCAAGAATTTAATACTCCTATCAACATGGGAGTGGACAAATATTCTTGCTTAATGCAAATGTATGTATATATTTATTATTGGAAATCAATTAATGACCAGAAACCCTCACAGGTACTGCATAAAAAAAATTCTCAAATCATAACAAGCTGCAGCCCAACAGGCAACAACAGCTGTCAGTGTGTCAGTGTGCTGACTTGACTATGACTTGCCCCAAAACTGCATGTGATTATCATAAAGTGGGCATGTCTGTAAAGGGGAGACTCGTGGGTACCCATAGAACCCATTTTTATTCACATATCTTGAGGTCAGAGGTCAAGGAGACCCCTTTGAAAATGGTCACGCCAGTTTTTCCTCACCAAAATGTAGCTTAAGTTTGGAGCATTATTTGTATAATAGCAGTATTTTCACTTTAGCTTTAAAACCGAGCCCGCTACAACCTAAAAATCTCAAGTTGCGTTAATGCGTTAAAGAAATTAGTGGCGTTAAAACAAATTTGCGTTAACGCATTATTATCGCATAATATATAATATATTATATATATATATATATAACTGCTGTAAGTAGCCTTTTCCACATTTTGACTTTGACCATATTGTGGACATTTTGAAACAGTTGACAACAGCCAAGAATAACGAAAACACTGTTTCAAACCTGTCAATTCTTTCAGGAAATGACAGGCCTTCAGGATGGCATGTCACACCACTGACCCCCCCTTACCTGTGGCACTTTGTCAGACTTATCTCTGGCAGTGTGAGATAAAGTCTGTTGGGGTTCGCCTGAACAAACTACAGCCGTCACTGACAGTTTCATAACCAGCGAAATGCACATCAACACAACACTCACACCAATTATTGTGCATTGTGTAGTCTGCGAGAGCCAATGTCAGGGTGCAATAAAATCTTGGTGCATGAATCTTCATTGGCAAAATGTCATATGTAGCCTACAAGTCGATGCTTTTCTTTCATATGCATTAATCTGCAATATTAACTTTACATCTTCGCACATTAGCTGCAGTTTTAACCCTCACCCAGGTCTCTTTTTGCTATTGTTTTTGGATGAATTCATCCAGACTGGTGCTTTAGTTGAACATTTCTCAAGGCACAACGTGAACTTTATATCTCACAGCTTGTTCAGTGACCCACGCTTATTCAAATTTATGTAAACAAGGATGAGAGGTGTTTCATCCTGGGACTATTTGCATTAAATGCCTTATGGGCTAATCATCGCTTATAAAGGGGTGATGGAAATACAACTGATATGAATGTACTTGATTAGGACTGGCGGTACTTATGCTCACCTTTTTGGCTGATACTTTATTGTGCCTTTTCAATCAAGCAATTCTGACTAATGCATTCAAAGTCAGCAGAATCGATGCTAACACAATGAGTCTTTCATTCAGGATCAATTCGTATAATGGCAATAAGTACTGCAGGTCAACAAGACCTCACATTAAATTTGATAAAATTTCCCCAGTGACCTCAGAGCACACTGTATCTGTTCTAAACTGAAACGTACTAAATGGGGCGCAGCCAGGAGAGTGCTCTGTTCTTACTTCTTTTAGACCTTAGAGCAGCATTTGAGATTTGATCATGAAATTTTAATCAAGTCACTTAAGCACTGAGGTGGGTATCTGGCTCAGCACCGAGCTGTCTCCGATCCCATCTTTCTAATAGACCTTTGTCTGTTAGACAATTCGTTTCTCGGAGGCACACGGCTCTTAAAAAAAAGTCCCGCAGAGCTCAGTTCCGGGTCTCGTCCGTTTGTTCCTCTACAGTACAAGCTCCCACTTGGAAATGTCTTTTAATAACACTGTACGTCTCTCCAAAGGTGCGCAGAACATACCAATTTATACAAGCTGTTACAACAGTGACACATACATCATGAACCTATACTGGATGTCTTGATGGAAGTCAAAATCTTTTTTAAAAAACACTCACCTCTTACTTAAAGGGAATGTATGTACATTCTTACATGTATAAACGTTTTTAATAGTTTTTTATTGCCAACGTGTGAACAAGTTGTAACCTGACCTAAAAAATTAGACCTTCTGCTACTTTCTGGGTTTCCTCTTTCAGCCTGTAGACTGCTTTTAATGTGGAAACCCCAGAAAAACCTTCCTGCATTCTTCACATTAAAAGCAGTCTACAGGCTGGTAGAGGAAACCCAGAAAGTTGCGGAGGTTCAAGTTTTTTAGGTTAGGTTACAGCCAGTTCACACATTGGCAATAAAAAATTATTAAAAACGTTTATACGTGTAAAGACTTACGTACAGTCCCTTTAACATTATTTTCAAACTGAGAGATCTTCATTTTTGACCTTTAGTTTTGACCTTTTTAGTTTACTTTACAATAGGAGATTATTACACTGTCATATTGTATGGGCAAGCGCTTTCCCCACATACAATATCTTCATAAAATTCTATACTGCTGCAGAAACGTTTTGTCAGAATAGCAACTTTCTCAGAATTGTGCTGCAATCTTCACCACTTTTATACCTTCATTTTAAAGTGAAGTACTTGAGACTTGCCAGAAAGCTTTAAAAGGTTGTTTTTTTTATATGTAATTCTCATGTTCATTTTCACATAACTAGACAAATCAATAACCTTTACCTACCAATGTATCGTACATCTCGAGGATAGTGAATAAAAATGTAATTGAAATACCAATTTGAGTCCAATTATGGAATATGAACTTGTATTACTGACTGATTCTCTGTCTTTGTCTATATAAAGAATGAGACTCAAAAGTGCTTTGATGTCAAGAAGCATTTGTACTGAATAATCCTGATTTTGTCTTTAACCTTTTTTGCCATTATCTACAGCAGCCTAACTTGCAAAATCATGATGTGATTAGGCATGTAAAAAATATGCATGTTAATTGATATTTTATTTTGCATTGTTTTTATTCATAAATATTTTTTTGTCTTTTAGATGAGTTTTTTTGAGATAAGGTCGTGGTGGGTTTCTACCTCACCTGAACATGTATTTTTTTTTCTGTTTATTACACGGCTTTGTTGAATACTCGATTCTGATTGTTCAATTACGGCGTTCTGCGGTCTGTTATTTCTTTATAGCAGACCGTTGCTATGTATAACAGACCGTTGCCATGGGTGCAATACGGACTCTGATGGACCGTTTTTGTGTAAAATTATTGATTTTTTCAGTAGGTAGCCGTTTAATAAGTGGGATAATGTACAGCTATAGCGGGTCATTGTTGTGAAAGAAACCCCTTCAGGAAAATTAGAGACCCCTCCGTGCGGCATCGCCCTGTCTGGGTTTCTTTCACAGCAATGACCCGCTAGCTGTACATTATCCCTGACTTACTCTTTCTCTGTCTGACCTTTCCTCTAATAAAAATAATGTGCGAATAAAACATGAACATAAAGGTCATATGCGTAAGTGTTTTGTGTCGGACACTGACTGACATTGAAAATTGCCTTTAGAGGCTAGTAGGTCGAAATGTATTCACAACTTATCTATGTAGTATTAGTAGCCAATCTGTGTTCATCTTATTTTTGTTTTATTTTATTTTTATATCTTTTATAATTATAGGTTTTTATTAAAACATTTTTTTTTTTTTTACTTTTCCATCCCCCATGGCTGATTTCCATTATACTTTTATTAAACAACAGTTATCTTTATTAGGGCTTTGGATCCCCAAGGTTTGAAATTATTTGGATGTTATAATTTTATTTGGACAGCATTTTAAAGAACAAGGTATAAACAAACATCATGACAAATTACATGGAATTAGACAAGGTAAAAGGGACACACCGAAAAGGTCATTGATTATATAAAATCCATGGAGAAAGCTCTTTTGGAGTTTATTCATCGGGGATGATTCAGCTTCTAATGACTGGGGAGGTTCGTAACAAGTGATGTGTGCTTTTAAATGTTTTTGTTGTGAGAAATTGGACTGTTCAGTGCTGAGAGGAGACATGAAAATAACATGACAGATAGGGAGGACGGGAGGATGACATACGACAAAGGTTCCAGGGAAGATTTAGAGCATCATGAGTTCACGGTTGCGTTTTAGCCGACGGACTCAGCAGGAAGCCACTCAATCCATCTGTGCTGACAAACACCCATCAATAATGAAACCAACGGGAAATGGAGAGATGATCTCTTCTGTCAGCGTGTTTAAATCCTAACAGCTGCCAGATGTTGAAGAGGTGTTTGACTGAAGCAGGAATAGAGAGAGTTACAGTTGTGTAAAATAGAATTCTAGACTCTGAACAACGACACTTTCACGTGACAGTGACAACAGTGACAGTTTAACTTTTTTGATTTGTAACTGAAGTATGCAGCAGTATCCAACTCTCTTTACATGAGAGTCTAGAGTTAGCTCAGCATCACAGAAGGGAGAGTTTGGTAAGCCTACTTTTGCGTACAATGTTGGGCATTTGTGAAACTAACGACATCCCTGTTAGCATCAGGTGTACTTTATGTAGTGCTAATTAGCAACTGTTGGCATAATAACACACTAAACTACTGTAATATGATGAACATGGTAAAGATAATACCTGCTTAACATCATTTTAGCATTTTCATTGGGTCGTATCTAGAAGGAACGCACAAATTGAAAAAACTCTTGCGAGACTCGCTGCCTGACAGCCTGTTCCAACCTTAACCATTCAAGGTCAATGCGTAACCTTAACCTTTCAAGGTCAATGCCTAACCTTAACCATTTAAGGTCAATGCCTAACCTTAACCATTCATGGTCAATGCCTAACCTTAACCATTCAAGGTCAATGCCTAACCTTAACCATTCAAGGTCAATGCCTAACCTTAACCATTGGAGGTCAATGCCTTACCTAAACCATTTAAGGTCAATGCCTAACCTTAACCATTAGAGGTCAATGCCTAACCTTAACCATTTGATGTCAAGTAGAGGTGCTTAGTATTTCCTCAATAGATCTCAACATGGCTGTCGGGTCACAAACATTCTCAGTTTGCGAGTGATTGACAACAGCCTCAGATGAATGAACAGCCAATAGGAACGCTCTGTCTCTGAAATGCCCTGTGATTGGCCAAAGTCTCCCGTTACGGGCTAGATTTTTAAAGGCTGAAAACAGAGCCATGAGGAGGTGCAGAAGTCTAGTTTTCTCTCAGAACACTTGAATTACAATATGCTGAAATGTTATTATGGAATGTTTGCCCAACGATGCCAAAAACATTCTGCCTATACTGCAGGTTTAAGGACTATAGGCTACATGCCAAATTCCCAAGCATGGATGTGGAGAACAAAAACGTTTAAAGAAGAATTACACACTTCGAAATGAGCATCTTGCAGACATGACTATGGCTATATGTCAAAGATTAAATGCAAAATGCTGTCTACTATGAGATTTGACTGTGTGGTAACTTATGAATATCTTATAAAAAGTGGAGCAAAGCGAGGCTGAGAGAATGCAACAAAGTGAAAGACCTTAGGCTGAACTTTTGCGGAACTCTGCCCCTGTTATTGTCTGCAGAGGATTACTGTCTGACGAGTTTTCAATTTGAACAGAAAAAAGGTTGTACAGTATGGAGAAAGATAGAAGCTGAACCAATTTACAGCAGCGCACTTAATGCCAAGCAAAGAATGTGGCCACACAAAGGCTGCGCTAAGATATAAAAGGATTAAAACAGAAGTTTCACCTAAATTCACTTACATTATAACACTGGATAGTTGAATCAGGGCAGCCCCGACATCCTGGGTATTGTTAAAAAACCAGAAAAGTTCTGGAAAGGCATTACCTGTCAAAATTGCAAGTTCTCCTCATCTGCTTCCTGTGGAGGAAACGTTTAAAAGTGGCCTCAGCCAGGTGATCCCAGCTCACCCTTACACACACCTCTTTCAGAATTTAGTGTGAAGCGTGTACATCGTTAGCCTCTGTCACCGCGACGAAGAAGGGTCAAAAAATGGCAGAATTCAGCAGAAACTGGCCCACCAACAACGATTCCTGAACGAGGATCCCGAGAAAAACTGGTTGACAACAAATTTTTATGTTAAATACCAGAAATAGACCTCGAAACAACCCCAGAGAAGTGATCATTTTTAGATATAATATCAGAGAAAGAAAAGTCACTTTGAAGCTTTCGCAGAAGGTTTTCAAAGCCTCCCAGAAGTTAAAGATGCAAGACAGTGATCCAGAGCGATACATTCACAGGCGAGAGAAGGGGGCAGACAGAGCTTTAAAAATAACTGATTGATGGTCGGACATATGGAAGTCTATTTCTTTCCCCCACCGTAGAGCTGAAAACAATAGTTACGTATGTAACTACGGTTCTATGAGTTCTGGATGACTGCCAGAGGCAGTGTTTAACACTGGATGTTATCCATCTCGCGCACGCGCAGGTCGAGTATTTAATATCAACAAAGTCACATGTGACCTGGGATGACGTAGTTTATATAAGCCCACGTCATCATCAGATATGTCCCTCCAGAATCTTCTCGCCAAGATTCCGAGTGACAGCCAACTCTGGCAGTCATCCAGAACTCATAGAACCGTAGTTACATACGTAACTATCGTTCTATTTCGTTCTTCCTGACTGCCAGAGGCAGTGTTTAACACTGGATGACTACTACCAACGTAGTCACGAGGAAAACCCACCTCACCGGGAACGGCCTGTGGATTCCTGAAAGACCACCGATGCTATTGCATGGGGAGCAGCAACATTGACCCTGTAAAAACGGGCAAAGGTGCATGGAGTAGCCCAGCTGGCCGCAGCGCAGATATCACTTAGGGGGATCCCCCGTAGCGCTGCCCAGGAAGTGGAGACACTCCTGGTGGAGTGGCCTCTGATATTAAGAGGTAAAGGCAGTCCTTTTGACCTGTATGCTTCCTCAATGGCCTGAACAATCCACCTGGAAAGCCTCTGCTTGGACAGGGTGTGCCCTTTCCTATGGCCCCCATAGCAGACAAACAGACTATCAGAGCGGCGAAAGCTCGCAGTCACCTGTATATAATGCCTTAAGGCCCTCACTGGGCAGAGCAGTTCCGCTGACTTAGCATCTTCCCCCTGTAGGCATGAAGGGTCATAAGCTGCCAGCTCAATGACCTGATTAGAGTGGGTCGGAGCCAACCTCTTCGGAAAAAATGATGGGTTAGGCCAAAGTGCTACCCCTGTGCCATCTGAGTTCCAGCGAATACACTTTTCACTCACTGACAAGGCGTGAAGTTCACTCACACGTTTTGCTGATGCCATCGCCAAAAGGAAAGCAACCTTTACTGAAGACCACTCCAGCCCCGACTGCTCCAGAGGCTCGAAGGGGGGGAGACAAAGGGCTTCTAGCACCAGATGCAGTTCCCACGAGGGAACCTTGACAGCCTGCGGGGGGTTCCGCCGCTGGGCTCCTTTAAGAAATCGGGTCACCAGAGTGTGAGACCCCACGGTCTGGTTATCCACTCTGACATGCCCGGCTGAAATAGCAGCTACATAAACCTTCAAGGTAGAAGGAGAGAGTTTCTTCTCCAGCAAAGACTGCAAAAAACTCAGTATTATTGGCACAGAGGCACTCTGAGGTACCTCCTCATGCACTTTACACCACTCTGAGAATATTTTCCACCTGTTGGCATACAGTGCCCTGGTGGAGGGTGCTCTTGAGTCAGAAATGGTTTGAATTACCGCCCGGTCACATACCCTTAGGAGTGGGTCCGGCTCCTCAGGGGCCATACCCAAAGCTGTAGGCGATCCGGGTTCGGATGCCAGATGCGGCCCCCCAGTTGTGAGAGCAAGTCTTGCCTCTTGGGCAGGCACCATGGAACTCCGTCCAGAAGCCTGTGCATCCCCGGAAACCAGGGTCTCCCCGGCCAGTTTGGGGCGACCAACAGGAGTCTGTTGTTGCCGTGCTGTATTCTGTGTAGCGTTACTGCTATCAGTGGGAATGGTGGGAAGGCATAGAGGAGGCAATCTGGCCACGGGTGTGCCAGGGCCTCCTGTCCCAACGGGCTTGCTGTCTCCGTCAGGGAGAACCAAAGAGGGCAGTGCGTTGAGGCTTCTGAGGCAAACAGGTCCACCTCTGCTGCGCCATATTTGCGCCATATCTCCTCTACCACCTCTGGGTGGAGCCTCCACTCGCCCGCAGGGGGTTTCTGGCGGGAGAGAAAGTCTGCCACCACATTCTGTGGCCCTGGCAGATACATGGCCCTGAGGCTGGAAAAACAAGGGAAAGCCCATACCAGAAGTCTCCGTGCCACCTGTAGCAACCGGGTTGATCTGGTGCCCCCTTGCCGGTTCACATGGTAGACAGCTGACTTGTTGTCGGACCGTACAATAACATGCCTGCCTCTCAAATGTGGTAGGAATTTGCGAAGTGCCAAATATATAGCACGGAGATTGAGCACATTTATGTGCTCCGCCGCTTCCTGTGCTGTCCAGAGCCCCCTTATCGCTCTGTGCTGCCATACTGCCCCCCAGCCGGAGGGCGAAGCATCGGTCACCACCACCTCGCGACGTGAGGGAATCGAACCCAATGAGATGCCCCTGGCCAGATATGCCCCGGCTCTCCATGGCTGCAAAGCAAGGAGGCATCGGCAGGACACCCTGACTCTCTTGGATCTGTGGGACTTTGGATCTAATTGGAGACCATTGATCCAAATTTGGAATGGCCGTAAGTACAGGAGGCCCAGTGGCACTACTGATGTCACTGACGTCAACATACCTAACAGCCTGAGAAACAGGCTGTACCTCAACCTCCTGTTCTTCCGGAACCGGAGGAGGAGCTGGAGTATGGCGTTTACTCGTCTTGGTGTTGGGAAGGCCAGCATATGGCGGGAGTCCAGAGTTAAACCAATGAACACTACCCGTTGGCTGGGTATGAGACAACTCTTGGCATGGTTGACGGTAAGGCCCAACCTCGTCATGTGATGCAGAAGGGACGCAGTGTCCCGTTCTGCCTGTTCCCTGGTCAGAGCACAAATTAGCCAATCGTCCAGGTATGGGAGGATAAGCATACCCCTGGCTTGCATCGGGGCGAGTGCCGCCCTCATGCACCTTGTGAAGACCCGTGGGGCAAGGAAAAGACCAAATGGGAGCACCTTGAATTGGAAGGCCTTGCCTTCGAATGCGAAGCGCAGGTACTGCCTGTGAGGTAGTGCTATTGGGACGTGAAAGTATGCGTCCTTTAAATCGATGGATGTGAACCAACTGTGCCGTGTCACGTTTTGGAGCACATCTGCTGTACTCAGCATGTGGAAGGGCAACACCTTCAGAAATGTGTTCAGCCCTCGTAAGTCCAGTATAGGGCGAAACCCACCCTCTCTCTTTGGAATCAGAAAATAAACTGAGTAAAACCCACCTTGCTGTGTCTCTAGCCCCAGCTCTTCGATGGCACCCTTCCCCAGGAGGGTGGCTACTTCTTGTCTGAGTGCCTGGGACTTTGTGGGATCTCTGACCGTGGACAGTCTGATCCCACTGAAAACTGGGGGCCGGCGTCGGAATTGGAGATTGTACCCTTGGGAAAGCGTAGCCACCACCCAAGGGTCTGAAGTGCTGCTTTCCCAGCAGCTGAGTTGCTGCTGGGAGAAGCGTCCGACTGCCGGCCCCGGGGCATCAGGATCTTCCCCTCTGGCCCTTTGGGTACCTGGGGGGGCGATACCCTGACCCCCGACCCCTTCTCGCTTGAGGCACCGGCCGTGCCGGAGCCTGCGAGGTCCTCGGGTACGTATCAGGACGAGCTGGAAGCCGAGGGCGACTGGTACCACCACCCTGTGGGGGCCGCTGTCGCCATAAAGGCGTAGGTTCCCGGAAGCTAGCAAACTGCTGCCGAGTCTGGTTCGCCTGGATTCCACGCTCCAAGGCCTGCTGTGCTGCTGGGCCAAACAGCTCCCCCGGAACCACGGGGAGAGTGCGGAGGGCCCTCCGGCCCGGCTCCGAAAGCGGAGATTGGGCCAGCCATACCTGCCGGCGAGTCAGCGTAAGGGTCGACAGTAGTCTGCCAAGCTCCCTTGTGATAAGACCGAACGCCTGCAGGGATGCATCACTGAGGCTCTGGACGGAAGCATCCACGCCAGCAGTTTGCAGGGACTGGGACAAGGATAGTATCAGGTGGGAAAGAGAGTTTCCAAGACGGCCCATGCGTGCCGCTGTTTCATAAGCCTTGACTAGAAAGTCGTCTGTGATGCGACACTGGGGCCTGGGACAGCGAGCATCAGGCCTCAAGACCTCATTGGGAGACACAATAAGGGCGGCAATAGATGGCTCCACTGCTGGCATCTTACCCAGTCCGTAAGTGTCAGCGTTCTGCATTGAAGCTAAGGCCCTGCCGTCAGTGGTGTGGTGGGAAAGCGATTTCGGGTCTGGCCAGCATTTGTGGAGCTCCTCAATGTATGGCTGGGAGGGTGGAACAGAGAAACCCGCCAGGGGCGGGGCCCACCTAAAAAATGCACTGGATGAGGTGCCCGCAGTCGGGGCCTCATCCACGCCTAAGCGTGCCAGAGCCATACGGACCACTGGCTTAACTGTCGCTGGAGCAGACTCTGAGCCTGCCCTGGACCCACTTCCTGACTGCTGGGAACAGGTGTCAGAAGCGTGGGAGGAGGCTACTAGCTCTCCCTGTCCAGGCCGGTCCTCACAGAACTGGCTACAGGAAGCCCTCGTAGACAGGGCATCCTCATCCCATCCCGGTGGGGTAGGCTGGGTTGCGTTCACCCTGCCTGGCTGAAGGTTAAGGAGCAGCGCTTTAATCTCAGCAAACTCTGATGTTAGCGTGTCGACCTTAGTTGCCAAACAGTCCACTTTCCGTGCCTTTTTTGTAGGTGGGGCCCCCTCAGGTGGGGCGCGTCTCCGCCCACTCCGTGAAGGTACACCCGATAGGGGCAACTGGCACTCGAGCTGCTCTTCTAGCTCAGCTAATCGAGCTATCTTCAGCTCCCGTGGCATAAAACTACAATTCATGCACTGACTGTCGGACAGCCCCTCCCTCAGGTGTACAACACCGAGGCATGTGGGGCATTCATCATGGCCATCAGTAGCTAGCAGTGGAGCCATGCAGGCACGGCAAACATGCTCACCTAACATGGTGCTGCTGATATTTATAATAATTCGTAGTATGAATTTTATACTCTTATATTTAATTAAATAATGTATTTATCTTACTTATATAATGTGTTTTCTTTGTTATGCAACTCATTGGTTACACTGGAGTGAAAGCACTCTCTAGTAACAGAGAGAAAAAATTACATCAAGTTGCTTAACAGGAAACTGTCTCAGTAACTAGACACTAGCTTTGAACTAGGACTGTTATTCTACAGAAGACAGGGAAGATAATAACTTCCCCTTTAACAGCAGCCACAAAATAAGTTAACCCACAAGCGAAATCACTTACTGGGGAGCGATCGCTCTATCTATCAACAAAGGAGATGTCTGCTTTAACGAGCGAAATCACTCGCTGCTGAGCAACACACACTGTAAAAGGAAATGAATTAGCCGACAACAGCCCAACGGGCTCGTTGTCCGACGGAGGCTCGCCGATACTGTAGCGCAAACACTTAGCTCGGCGGCCATAAACAATAAAGGAGACCGAAAACAGACTCCTATCAACAAACGTAACTGAAACTCTAACGACGGGAGGATATACTCACCTTGTGATCCTAGCTCACCTGTCGTTAGCCTCGCTGAATTGAACCGGCGAAAACACCGGTGTTACAGCGTCTAAAGTGTTAGAGTGTAGCCGTGATTAACTAATCGCAGCCCTTGGAGGACGAAACCGTAGCTCCAACCATGCGGTTGCAGGGCTTCCAGCGAAAAGTCAACGGCTTATCTCTTTTACTCAACCTGCATTCGCGGATTACCTGCCGCGAGAAGATTCAAGGGACATATCTGATGATGACGTGGGCTTATATAAACTACGTCATCCCAGGTCACATGTGACTTTGTTGATATTAAATACTCGACCTGCGCGTGCGCGAGATGGATAACATCCAGTGTTAAACACTGCCTCTGGCAGTCAGGAAGAACGAAATAGAACCAGATGCCAGAACTACATCAGACTAGAATATCATTTTCCTGAAAGATTCATTTCATATTTAAAAAGTTTCAGCTCCTGACATGTAGGCGTGAGATACAGACATCTTACCTCCTCATGAAAGTTTGAGCTACATATTTAAGGGGATAGTTTGGGTGTTTTGAAGTGGGGTTGTATTATTCATAGTCGGTGTATTACCTACAGTAGATGACGGTCGGCGTGCCCCCAGCTTGGAGAAGCAGATAGGAGTTACCTACACCAGAGCAAAGCAATACTATTTTGTTTATTTAAATTTTTTATGTGGTGCTTTATTTAAACCTGCAGTAGGCAGAATATTTTTGTCATCATTGTGCAAAATTTCCATAATAACCTTTCAGCATATTGTAATTCAAGTGTTCTGAGAGAAAAATAGACTTCTGCACCTCATGGCTCTGTTTTCAGGCTTTAAAAATCTAGCCCGTAACAGGAGACTTTGGCCAATCACAGGTCATTTCAGAGAGAGAGCGTTCCTATTGGCTGTTCATTCATCCGAGGCAGCTGTCAATCACTCGCAAACTGAGAAAGTGTGTGACCCGCAGCCATGTTGAGATCTGTTGAGGAAATACCAAGCAACTCCCACCAGCCAGAGCAAACTTTTCATTTTACAGCTAAACATTACACTACAAGATGTTTCTGAAAACATTTGAGGTGAGAAATAGGCATTACAGTAACAGAATATTGATTCATATTTGATCAGCGGTGCCTAGTTTGACCAACTGATCAGAGTTTGTGAGTGATTGACAGCTGCTCAGAGACGGCAAGGCTCCAGCTCGGCTCTGATTGGTTGTTTTCCTCCATTCTGGGAAATCTTGCAGATGCCATTAGGAGCGCCCAGAGGCACATGATTTTTTTCAGATTACCTGTCTCTAGCACTACTGTCAGGATATAGTGACGTAACGTTTTATAAAAATAACTTTTTTTAAATCATATTTGCTCCAATTCTACCTACTGCAGCTTTAAGGATTCCATTAAGTTTGGTAGCCTACATAAAGCTATATTTTTCTTGCTTTCTTTCAAACACTGAGGGTGTTCTGTATCTCTGTGGCTCTGCTCTGCCTCTCGAAATGTTTCCTTAACTAAAGCTCAAGGCTGCATAGCCCTACCAAATTCCTCAGGGCCTGCTATATTTGCCAACAATAAGTTGGGCGATCAATTCTGCTGAAAATCCATAGCAGCGGGTCGTTAACACACCACCTCATCAGAGTTTAGCAGAAAAAATATCGAGTGGATGCCTGTCACTATACGAAGCTAAAGGAGCTTCACTAACAATCCCACCTTTTCCCTTCCAATCCTCTAATGAAACCTTTTCATACTCTCTCATGATGTAATATAGTACAACTGTAGCAGTCCATCATTGTTACCCTCCCAGATGCACATAAAGCTCTAATCCTGATCATTAAAAAAAATAGCGGAGCAGAAGTCTGTCACAGATTATAGGCTTGCAATCACACAAAGTAAAACCATCTCTCGGGTGCTGTTTGCACTTAAGTGTTTGAGAGTCTCTATTTATAACCTCTATTGCTCCTGACAGAGTGATGGTTATTGGAAGAGGTATAAACCTGTCTATACCACTAAAACCCAGAGTGCGTCTACGGTATGAAGGTTGTAGGAGTCAGACAAGCACCGGCTCCCTCAGGCCAGCTGTGAGGAGTTAGTGGTGACTACTGTACTGGCTCACAAAAATCATCTCTGACCCATCTCCAATCCTCCAGGAAAAAGGAGCAAGGCCCACTCCCCTGTCCACAGAAAATTAATCTGTGCCAGTATATGGCTATCTATGAAGATTTGACATGCTCGGGGAGGCTGGCACAGATTTGAAGGACTGAGTTCTGGCTTTATATTGATTTTCATGTTGTTGTTTTGTATCTCGGTGATGTTTCTTACCAGAGGCGAGTGAATCCAACTCAAATTGTAGCAACTGATTGTAATATAGCCCGCCACTACTGTGACCTAATTAGAACAAAAATACACACAAATCATAAATATAGCCATGATTAACCCTCTGAGACCCAACTTTACTGTCTTTCAGAGGCTGTGGCAGGTTAAATTTTAGAGCGAGAGTGAAGCTTCAGATATCATATCAAACTAAAAAAACCTAGAGAATAAATTGGTATCCAGGGCGTGGTTGGCTAAATAACGCTCCAAAGTTAGGCTAAATTTGGGCGAGGAAAAACTGGCATGGCCATTTTCAAAGGGGTACCTTGACCTCTGACCTCAAGATATGTGACCTAAAATGGGTTCTATGGGTACCCACGAGTCTCCCCTTTACAGACATGCCCACTTTATGATAATCCAATGCAGTTTGGGGTAAAAAAAAACATGTGTTTGAAAATTTCTGCATACTGGGGTCCCTAAACAGTCTTGGAATCACATAAACTGGGTATCACTGTAAAGCTGAGACTCTTGTGGATCCAATGAGCCCACTTGTATTCATGTGTGATGATGTTAGTCCCCATAGTAGCCATTTCATTGTAGTGAGACCATTCTTTGTATTATTTGACCTCACTGTATAAAATGACCTGTGGTGACCTCTAGGATAATCACAGCCTCATGAAACTTTACAACCACAAATTAAAGACCTAGAGCGTTCAGAGGATGGATGGCTTTACTATGTAGATCGACAATAAGGGGATTTATGAACAGTTTCCAGAACAGAAGCGCTCGCCATGAAAATACCCAAAAATTGCCAAAAAATACAATTCTTGCAGAAATCTCCAAATGTCAAATGTTTTCGATACCAAATCACAGCATGGCTTTTTCTATGGTGTTCCTCAAGGTCTTGGTGTCTAAATGTGGTGTTTTGTAGGGATTTTTTATCATTGTTTTTATCAATTCTCCATTGGTAAAAAAAAAAAGTTAACTCCTTAAAACTCTGACGGCCCGGCTGCTATTCAGTCTTTCAGAGGTTGCAGCAGGCTCATGTCATGCTAGCTTGTCGGGAAAATCGCTAAATAATGCTACGAAGTTACGCAAAATTTTGGCGAGGAAAAACTGGCACGGCTATTTTCCAAAGGGGTCCCTCGACCTCTGACCTCAAGATATGTGAATTAAAATGGGTTTTATGGATACCCTGACTTGACACACAGTGCTGAGCTGAAATTAATCTTCTGGTTCTCAGATTTCAGATGATGTACACTACTTCTATGGGACATCTACTGTTGACCTGCTATCTCCCCCCTAAAGACCTCCTGTCCTCCACCCCTGGCTTGGGAACCAGAGGGTCGCCGGTTCAAATCCCCCGCATGGACAAAGTACTGAATGTGAACTGGTCGCTGGAGAGGTGCCAGTTTGCCTCTTGGGCCGAGGTGCCCTTGAGCAAGGCATCAAACCCCCAACTGCTCGGGGCGCCTGTCAGGAGAAGAAGAAAGGCACTTTATTGCTCTGACATCTCTCTCATTAATGCATGTACACATAGGTCCTGTTTGTGCATGTGTGTGTCCTGTATATAACAGGGATTAATGAAGTGCCTCTCTTCTTCTTCTATCATAATGTTCTAATAATGTTCTGGCCATGCTAGAATGACATTAAATGGACAAATTTTTAGCGTTGACATTAACACACGTGACTTCATTTGAAAGCATCTGTCTTGCCTTTGGGCAGTGATGTACTTTATATGTGATCAGAGAGTAAATGGTGATGGATGTGAGATGAGACCAGGCTGTGTCCATTCAAGTATGGTCACGTAGTTCACCTCATCCATACCTGTACATAGTCAGAGTAGGCTCAGGTCCAGGGAATGGCTCGTGTGCCACAGGCCCGTCCACACCTGGTTCTTGGCTTCATTATTTTTAAATTTAAAAAAAAAAATTATTAATAAAGTGCCTTTCTCCTTCTTCTTCTTCTTCTTCTTCTTCTTCTTCTTCTTCTTCTTCTAAGCCCTTATACACTTTTTTTTTTACATTTAATTATTTAATTTTGTGTTTATTTCTGATTTATGACTAGAACAACTTGACACACAGTGCATCTCAAATTAATCTTCAGGTTCCCAGCTTCAAGATGATATACACCACTTCTATGTGACATCTACTGTTGGCCTTCTATCTCCCCCTAAAGTCCCCCTGTCCTCCACCCCTGTCCCTAAAAAAGAGGTCGGAATGGCAAGGGGTTAAATTTAGCACCAAATCTGTGTAACAAATGGTATCAACCCAAAAATTGCTGCAACAACTTATGAGACATAATAGAGCATGGAAGTGGCCATCAATTCAATTCAATTCAAACTTTATTGCAGACTCAAGGTCCAGATAAGAAAAATAGAAAAAACAAAACAATACATCACATATAAAAAGTCATGATTAAAAGATATTCAAAATATACATATTAATATAAATATATACATACATCGATGCCTTACATATAAAGATATATCATAATGTTCTAAACCCTTATACACTTTTTTTTTTTTTTTACATTTAATTAATTAATTAATTAGTGTTTATTTTTGATTTATGACTAGAACAACTTGACACATTTTAGTGCAACTAAAATTAATCTTCGGGTTCCTAGCTTTCAGATGATTTACACCACTTCTATGTGACATCTACTGTTGACCTGCTACAGTATCTCCCCTTAAAGACCCCCTAATAAAGACAAGGTCTATTGTGGGTCTCAGAGGGTTAATGCTGATTTATAAACGCCATTTCAGGACTTAAATCCCGGTGAATGGGTTAAAGTTTTGTGGTTTGACGCAGGAATGGTTAATAGGACAGCTAGGCAGCAGGTGGAGAGACATGCAGACTGATGAGCAGCAGCAGCAGTAGAGGAGCCACTGTGTGTGTGTGCGTGTGTGTGTGTGTGTGTGTGTGTGTGTGTGTGCGCGCTGACAGTCAGTCAGGGCTGAGCCGCCGACAAACAAGCACCAACCACCGCCGTCACTATAATTTGTCCTCTCCTGCAGCAGCAGCCACAATTGTTCTAATTGCCGGATATATAAGCACCTACAAACGAAGCCTGGTAGAAGCTTCCAGGCATGGTTCCTCCGTCCGCCTCTGTGGTTGAACGGGACGCCGGTGAATAACACTCGCAGCTGGGTAAATGACTTGAGGAACTCTCGTCGGAAGTCAGCGGACAGAGAAAGCGGTTTTATGGGACATGAATGTGACCGGGAAACAGCAACCTGAGCTGATCGAGCGACCCGCCAGCCTCTTGGTTCCAACTTCGGCAAGTAAACCTCTTCATTTCGATGTATTTTAACTTAAAACCACAGTGCAGTTTGCCCTGTTTCCTGTGTGAAGTGTAGGGTGCAGTTGCAAAGAGTACGCCGGACTACGTTTAAAAAACGACTGTTTTGTGTTTCCTCGCTTATAAGTACTTGTGGCTAGTTTGCAAGCTAAAAATAAAACTATTTCCCGCACAAATAGCAGCATTTGCACATTTCGGCATATGTTTAGCAAACTGTGGTGCTTGCACTTGTACAAATGTCTAACTTTTACTAATTTCACAGTAACGTTACTCCGTCACGCATCGTCCCAAGGCTGGAGCGACTACTGCGTGCGTTTGCTACAAGTTTTGGTATACATTTTATTAAAATACGACAGTGCTTCGTTTATTATTTAATATTATGTACATGCCGAATCCACCAAAAGAGCATGCTCATTTCCCAGAGTCTATTTATGCTACTGTACGAGACATAGTATTTGAATGATAATCAAGTAAATATTAAACTAATGGAGTTTTGAGTGCAGGCTGGTGTGACGTTCCTTATGGTGATTGAAACGACGCGTTTTCGTTGGTTTTACATGTTTGTGGTTTGATGGATTGCAGAAGCTGTACTATATCAATTTTGAGAGATTTTTGATTACCATGTAGCTTTTTTTTCTCTGTATGCCTGTAATCTAAATATAGTTTCAGTGAATGCAGGATTAATGTATTGCTGGCTGGCTTTGCATCAATCATATTATGGCTGTTATTACCATTATTTTCTTTTGTCAGACATAGACTTGTGTATACTGAGATTTCTTAAGGGCTTCATATTTAATGAGGTATTGTGGTAAGGCTACTTGAACGAGAAAACAAATGATTTTGACTTTTTTTTAGCAGCCTTTCATATTCAATGTTGCTTGAAGAAAAACCCAACACATAACCTCTGATATATGTTGTTTAAAATTGAAGCAAGCACAAACTAATGAGAAAGGCTGGGGGGGAAAGGACATATTTCAGTTTACATTCCACTTGATGATGATGATGATGATGATGATTTGTCATATCTGCCAGTCTTGGCTCAGTCCAGTCGCACAGCAGTTTGTGAAATTGTCACGACATTTAATGTATTGATTAGTGTGACACGAATTTCCTATTTTTTTTGTGATGGACAGCACGAAAACAATTCGTAGTATTCCACGTAAACTAAAAAAACTCAATACTTTTGTCCAGGAGACCGGTGTTTGTGTCTCGTGTGAATCCACAAGTCGAAGTTGATTTATTTGCCACGTAACTTCCGTACTTAAGTTACGTCACTTCCGGTGTTATTTTAACCCAAACCACGATCATTTCCTAAACCTAACTAAGTAGTTTTGTCGCCTAAGCCTCCCCAAGTCGATCTTTTCCTAAGCCTAACCAAGTCGATTTTTTCCTAAACTATAACCAAGTCGATCTTTTCCTAAGCCTAACCAAGTCAATCTTTTCCTAAGTCTAACCAAGTCGATCTTTTCCTAAACTATAACCAAGTCGATCTTTTCCTAAGCCTAACCAAGTCAATCTTTTCCTAAGCTATAACCAAGTCGATTTTTTCCTAAGCTATAACCAAGTCGATCTTTTCCTAAGCCTAACCAAGTCGATTTTTTCCTAAGCTATAACCAAGTCGATCTTTTCCTAAGCCTAACCAAGTCGATTTTTTCCTAAGCTATAACCAAGTAAATCTTTTCCTAAGCGTCACGAAAAAAAAGGTAAATTTGTGTCTATGTACACTAATAAAATGGATTCAATTGTGTGTCTATTTCATGTCTCAACTGCCGTGAGACTGTGTTGCTTGTCAACATCTTTCCATGGACACCTTGCATTGTTTTTCTGGACCTGTAATTCTTATGTTTTTGTGTAAAGTTTTACTTGCTTCCATCCTCTTTGGCTAAATATGACCCACCATTTATTTGCTGCCTGGTATTCAGCTGTCGGCTTGTTATTGGACACATAGCACCTTTCATTTCATCGGTCCCCGGAGTCCCGCTTTGTGGACACTCTCCGTTCACGAAGCATTTGCTTTTAGAACCGGATACCTGTGAGCCTCAAGGGACATGAGTCTGCAGCTTAATTCTGCCTAGAGTGTGCCCAGTTTTCACACATTTCCCACTCTCCACTTACCACTGAGTGATGGCTAAAATTATACAGCAAGCAAGAGTCTTCCTGTTGAAATAGGCTCTGCCACAAACACGGCTGAATGTCTAGGAGGCTCTCGCTCCATCATGCATATTTGTGATCACCTGGTGTGCAGTTTCGGGGTGTTAAGCGCGGACTTGATTGTGCCTCCGCAGTAAGTTACCTCAGGATTTTACAGGTCTTTAAACAGTCGTAATCAGAGAGGCTTGCAAGCGGCCTTCAATCAAATTAAGTAAGACCAAAACAGCTCTTCAAAGATGGTACATTTGGCTCTTTGAAACATGCAGATTAGGGCTGTGTATTGGCAAGAATGTGGTGAAAACTGTCATAGTATACAGAACACACCACCATATGCATTTGCATATTTGCATCCATCACAGTCCCTGTTACATCCATCATCATAGCACTACTTTGAAAGGGCACACACACTGAGAGGACGCATCTCTTTGCAAATTAAATAAATTGACTGAGTTAATCTTTGCATGTAAACTATTGATTACAAATTGATGGTGTTTTTGAGAATGGATAGTATCACAAACCATAATATTGCGATAAGGGCTGTCAATCGATTAAAATAGTTAATCACGATTAATCACACATTTTTTATTTGTTCAAAATGTACCTTAAAGGGAGATTTGTCTGGTATGTAATACTCTTATCAACGAGTGGGCAAATATGCTTACTTTATGCAAATGTATGTATATATTTATTATTGGAAATCAATTAACAACACCAAACAATGACAAATATTGTCCAGAAACCCTCACAGGTACTGCAGTTAGCATAAAAAATATGCTCAAATCATAACATGGCAAATTTGAGCCCAACAGGCAACAACTATGACTTGACTATGACTTGCCCCAAACTGCATGTGATTATCATAAAGTGGGCATGTCTGTAAAGGGGGAGACTCGTGGGTACCCATAGAACCCATTTTCATTCACATATCTTGAGGTCATAGGTCAAGAGACCCCTTTGAAAATTGCCATGTCAGTTTTTCCTCACCAAAATTTAGAGCGTTATTTAACCTCCTTCGCGACAAGCAAGTATGACATGGTTGGTACCGATGGATTAGGTTTTCTTTCCCTACTTTTTCTAGTTTCATATGATGCCAGTATCTTCACTCTAGCTTTATAACCGAGCCCGCTACAACCTTAAAATCGTAACTTCCGTTACCAATGGATTCCTTATGTTGTTCTAGTTTCATGTGATGCCAGTAGCTTCACTCTAGCTTTAAAATTGAGCTCGCTACTATCTAAAAATCGCAAGTTGTGTTAATGCGTTAAAGAAATTAGTGGCTTTAAGACAAATTTGCGTTAAGACTTTACTATCACGTTAACTTTGACAGCTCTGATTGTGATGTTCAATATTTTCTTACACTCCAAATGCAGATAAACTAAGAATAGTTCAGTAATTGGCAATCACTGACAAATTATATTAAGTTGCTGGAGAGGCACACTTCTCCTTATCATGGTACACTGGTTGCATATCAACGAACATTAGATTAGAAGTGTCTGAATAATGATAAGTGTGAGGATTCTCAGTAATCCAGGTCACAGCAGAAGTAAGTAATCAAACGTTTGTTTTGAAGGTCCGTTTGGTATTGAAGGTGTTTTGATAGTCGTCTAGATACGGCAGATTGGTTCCTCTGCTCCAAACGCGAGCAGTACGGTCGGTGTCTACAGTGTGGGCAGTGAGTCTGGTTGTGTGTTTGAGTTGCATGTCAGGGTATATTAGTGCTGTGACGGACAGGCGGCATTTGCAGGGTGTTTACCTGCCTGACCACGTTTAGTCTTAGTTCAAGCAGTATTTTTATCATGTCAGGACTTTGAAATGCACCATGTAAATGTCTGTAGACATAATTCTCTCCTGGATTGTAAATCTATCATTGTGTGTGTGTGTGTGTGTGTGTGTGAGAATTCCTTCTTAAGTTTTAAGTAAGAACTATCTGGTTTCAAACTGGTGATTTACTAAATTGGGTTGCACCATTCAAACTTAAAGGTGCTCTTTACGATATTCAGAGTATTCATTTAGCCGCAAACATCTATTTGCTATGTAAAGATATAGAGGAGTAATGTCTACCTGAGCAGAGAATGAAGTCACTTTCCGTCTTTGTGTGTTGTAATCCGATTTTATCTGTGCTTTGTTTACAAAAGGTAAACCTGGTTCCCACCCCAGGTAAACACTGTTAGCTCTGTTAGCACTGTTGCTGTTGTTTTCACTGTTAGCACCTTTTGCAGTGTAGGCAAAGAGACGAAACTCTGGCGTGTTTTGGTCAACAGCCGCTGTTTTGGACAGAAAACGCTTCTTATATTTATATTTTATTGTTCAACACGTTTCAGTAGAATATGACTAGAATATGTCATATATAGAATAGAATAAAATAGAAATAATTTTGTTTTACTTTTGTACGGCACTTTTTAGGCGGACGTTTTACTGACGTCCGGTAGTCACTTTCAGTCCAAAATGGCGAAAGTGTAGCTCTGCTGCTGGGCGCTGATGTTGCAATGGAACGAACAACTTTCACTTCATGGTAATATACGTTCTTTCTTTAGCTGCCGGCTCAGCCGTCGCTATGTTGAGAACCGTGCGGAGGCAATAGAAATGCTCCCAATCTCGCATTTAGCACCATTAAGAAATGTCTCAGCAAGTACTAGGTTTACTTACTTACTTTTGTATAAATTGGTTGCTAGAAAACATCTGAAGCCAGTTGCTGTGCTCAAGTTCAAACTTGATAAATGCAGTCTAATAATAATGTAAAGATTTTAAATTACATTTCACCAAATTTTGACACAATTGGGCTACTTTTTATTTAATTGGGTGGGTATTTTTTGTTGTTTTTTGATAATTTGGGCTACTTTTTGTACCATTTACACGGTTTCCATTGACAAAAAGTTTGACAGTATTCCTCCTCTCATCAGAGTAGTATGATTTGAGACTGGTAGAACACCGAGTTCAGTGCAATGACCAATAACTGATGACCATCAAAACCAAATGTCATTTCAGTTTATTACAACTAAGTTGAAACCTTTTTCCTATTTCAGTTATTATTTAGTCATAGATACAAGACTTGTAAAAGCTTACATCTGTACATATGAGTGAAAACGTTTAACATTAAATGTAACATTATCTAAAATGGTATGTTATGGCTTCTATTATAAAAAAAATTCGTGCGTGCATGCGTGCGTGCTTGCGTGCGTACGTGTGTGTCCTAAATGAACATTCAAAATTGGGTTACTCTATGACAATTGGGATTATTCTGGCAACTCTGGATGCAACAACCTGTTTTAATTTAGTGATTAGCCTCAGGTTAAAACCAGGCTACATTTACTACTAGAGCTGGTGCATGTAGGCTTATTGCAAGTTTGATTCCAGGATGTAAGTCAAACTTAAATGAACCATTTGTCGCCTATTTCACAATTTCTCATATGCAGCCCTCCTGAGAAGTAAGCATGACAGCGTCCTCCGAGCAAATATGCTAAATCACTAAAATATTTACATTGACGGATAATTATTCACACACAGCCTCGCAGGCTTGCTCTGATTAGACTGTTGGTGATATTGACTTTAACCTTTCCAGAGGGAACAAGCAGCAAGGACAACCCTAAGCTCAGATCACTACAAATGGGATTAAATACAGTGCAATGCAATATGAATTTCAGACAATGAAACCCTTGTCCCTTACTAAAGGCAGAAAAAATAAAGTGACATGCATGTCATATAAAATTTCCCACCCCCTGTGGTCACACGCCTGAGGGTGTCTCTTGGCAGGAGCAGCCGAAGCATAATTATACCCCAGTGGAGTGTGAAAGTCGATGCTTTTGTGTTCAGGAAGTCAATCATATTTTAACCAAATCACTTCTGTCGAAGCATGAACATGTATTCTCTTTTAACTTTTCATTTTCCCAGAGCTGCTCAGGTAATTGGAAAGGACACAAAACAATCAGACCCTCATATTGTCAAATATAATACATTCAGTTTCTTAAAAAATGTCATATTTAGTGTTTTTCATTGCCTTAACAAGATTCAATTTTCTTCCTATCATTGGAGTCAGCCCTTCAAAATTAATAGTGTGATTTAAAGCAGCAGTAGGTAAAATTGGAGCAAATATGATTTAAAAAAAAGTTATTTTCATAAAACGTTCACTATATCCTGACAGTAGTGCATGAGACAGGTAATCTGAAAGAAATCATGTGCCTCTGTGTCCTCCGGTGCTCCTAATGGCATCTGCAAGATTTCACAGACCGGATGAAAACAACCAATCAGAGCGGAGCAGGAGCCTTGCCATCTCTGAGCAGTCTGTGCAAAACAGACAACTGAGTCCCCAGTTTACCCAACCGGGAGAGTTAGCAGCCACGATGCTGCGTGCATTGTCGTGGACACATGCAGCCATTATCCCAGTAAAAGTCTCCCCCACGTCATTTTAGTTTAGCTGCGAGGTTATCGGCTGGTGTGTCTGCCCGGCGTAACGTTAGCAATTGTCCGACAGACCTTGTTTGTGTGGCGGCGGTGAGGGTAGGGTTGTCTGTGGCGTTATAGCTGTGAACGTAGCAGTGCAGTGTGTGTACAGTTTATTCGTCGGGGAATAAATGCTACAACTCCTCAAGACCCAAGCCAAGCTCCTGTATCTTGCATCTCTGGCTCAGACTCACTTAAGGTTGGCTGTTAAGGTGGACAAGCTATTCTCCTTTAAGTGACAAGCCGCTCCTCTGTGTTTTGCGCAGCTTTTTAATTGAATTTGTTATATTTCTTTTAACTGTTTAACCGATAGCATTAGTCTGTAAAAATTCTTAACGTTGGTTAATGGTTAAACAGTTAATTATTAACATCCCTAAACATTTTATGTGAGAAATAGGCATTACAGTAATAGAATATTGATTCATATTTGATCAGCGCTGCCTAGTTTGACCGTTTGATCGGAGTTTGCGAGTGATTGACAGCTGCCTCCGTTGAAAGAACAGCCAATAGGAACGCGCTCTCTCTGAAATGACCTGTGATTGGCCAAAGTCTCCCGTCACGGGACAGATTTTTTTAAAGCCTGAAAACAGAGCCACGAGGAGGTGTAGAAGTCTAGTTTTCTCTCAGAACACTTGAATTACAATATGCTGAAAGGTTATTATGGAATTTTTGCCCAATGAGGCCAAAACCATTGTGCCTACTAGTGCTTTAATGACACTAGAGTAAGAATGCAAACACGTTGTTTGACTCCTCCAAGCATTTCCTCCTTATACTGTATTAAATGTTCATATACTGTACAAAACATTATATATAGATGGATATCAGTTCCTGTCAGATGGCTCCACAGTCTCTCTTTTTTTTTAAGGCATATGAACTAATGACAGGAACTCGAGGAACCCATGAGAGTTGTGAAATGGGCCAAAGGGCAGACTCCAGTGTTATATCATAAATTAGTCTTTTTTAAAGCTTATAATTAGTCCCGGTAGGAAGTGCAAAGATACATATATAATACAGTCTTATGCACGGTCACATTCCATAATTCAGCCAGCTACAAAAGCAGGCTGTAATTAAAGTCTTAATTAGCTGGTGTTTTTAATTTTTAAAATGTCAAGAGGATATGTCGTGTCATAAATCCTGATGCATCAAAACAAGTTGCGCCGTCACTGTTTTCTTGGAATGTTTCCTTAGCAAATAAAATGAAACTCGTCCTCTGCATTATTAATACCCACAGCGTTTCATTAGCATTCTTATTTAGATTCGAGGCAGGAAACTTATGCATTTTAATGTCCCCCGTTCGTTTCCAAGTGAGATTTAAAGGAATCTACCTTGTCCCTTTACCATTTGATAGTGGATTTTCTTACCACTTAAGACGACTGCGCTTAAACAAATACACTAAAAGCAATAGTTGTTTTTTCGTCCTTGAAATGGGAATAAAGGAAATATTCACAGTCCCAGATTAGTTCCTCAAAACCTACATTCACCCCAAATTACTCCTCCCACAGTGCCAACATAAGAACACCAATCCCCACTCATACATAACTCCTAACTGGTACTGCATTGTGTTTGCATGAGAGAGGAAACAACATATTCTAATATCAAAAAAGGAAAGGTAATGTATGGAAACTGTACGGACCAGACTAGTTTCTACCAATTTCCTTCATCTCTCGATCCATCTTTCACGCCAAAACTACATATAATAATCTCACACATGTCGAACGGATTTGAGGAAACTGCGGCTATCACACAGTCTGCTGTGCCTGCTATATTTGAGAAGCACAGCCCTGCGAGACGAGCCTATTCAAACAATGAATATACAATAGAGAGGAAATGCATCAAGTGGCTTTGATTTCCCACGGAGCCGCTCTTGAGTGCGAGATTGAACCAGGGATGATTTCTGTGAGCTCTGTGCATATGAGGATAGCTCTATCCCGGCTACAGTTTTGTCGACCTTCCAGGATATTGACATACGGCGCGGTATACTGCATACAGTGGATTGACTGATGCATGGGGAATTGATCTACTTACTGCGTATAAGGTAATTTAGCTACAGAGCAATTTCAACCAGGATTTGTGACATAGAAACATCAAACAACCACGAAGAACTGAACTCCCACATGATTACACACCTACTCGCTTTCCTGCAAATCCCTTCTTTACATTTTAATCTCTTAGACAAATATGTATTGCTCAATTGTTGGTGAACATTTTCTAGTTCTTAGCTGGTATTATTACATGAGAAACTCTGAAATATATCCATCATCATTTTGTCATATTTACGCTTCCGCGCCAGCAACAGCCGTGGCTGGAGGCATTACGTTTTCGGGTTATCCGTCCGTCCGTCTGTAAGTACGTATGTATCCGTCCGGTCCATTCTTGTGAACGCGATACCTCAGGGACGCCTGGAGGGAATTTCTATATAACGTCTACTTGGACTCGAGCATGAACTGATTAGATGTTGGTGATGAAAGGTCAAAGGTCAAGGTCACTATGCCCTCACCTCCGTCTCATTCTCGTGAAAGCGATATCTCGGGAACGGCCTTGAGCGAATGTCTTCAAATTTGGGCACAAACTGATTAGGTTTTGGTGATCAAAGGTCAATGTCATTGTGACCTCACAAAACACGTCTTTGGCCATAACTCGAGAAATCATATCCTAATTGGGACAATTTCACACAAATGATGAAGTGATGACATTTTGGACAGACAATGGGTGTAAATTGCCTCTTAACTGGATGGCAGAGGCAAACTGTGAGGTGGTCTAGTTTATTAAAAGTTACAATATTGAAGAGTGAATACACTTTCTTTTGGAGGCAGAATAGTTTCCAGTTTTTGTGTATTGCCTCTGAATCGCTGATTAGCTTTTCTTGGTTGGGATAACTGAGCCATCGCTGACCGCAGGCAGGTGTGCTCAAAGTTACTTCATACAAAAGAAAAAAGCACAGTAAAAGGTGTCTTTAATTGGCTTGTGTTGACAATTTCACACAAAGGCCTAAAAGGATAAAAGGATGTAGGGATGCCATCTTGGACAGACGGGGATGTAAACTCCAACTTGACTGGAAGGCGGAGGCATACAACCATGAGGCGGTAGTTCTAGTTGATGAATGATTTACTTTGAAAGGAAATGGTTTGACATTTTTAGGAAATGCAGTAATTTGCTCTCTTGCCAAGAGTTAGATGACACGATTGATAGTAGTTTCATATCTGTATGCTAAATATGGAGCTAGTAGTATAGCTAGCTAATAGTTAGCTTAGCTTAGCAAAAAGACTGGTAACAAAGTACACATCCCTGCACCTGTAAATTTTAGTTAGTAATGCTGCAATCTATTGTACTCGGAACTTGTAAAAAAAACAACCTCTGACATGGAAAAGCACAATGGAACGGCCACTCAAGTAGGAATTCCGAGTCGGAAACTCGGGCAAGATTTACCTAGCCCATGTTCGCCGACATAATATATTTGGAAAATACAAAAACTATATAGCTATTTATACAAATCAAATTGCACACAAATATAATATTGCATACATGCTACAATAAAACCAACTGGAAATATATCAGTTGGCCTACAGATTAAATTATATAATGAGAAGGAATTCCAAAGGCAAGTCCATAATGTATGGGCAAGACTGCATATATTTAGCTCCAATGATGCAGTCAAATGTGACTTTGAAGTACAGTGTGTCAAATCAACATAAACTGAGTATAACTGTAAACATATTATTTAAATTTCTTCCTTTTATCTTCTGATAAATCAACATGTCCTCCTTGTAATAATGATAAATAATACATAGCATGACGGAACAAAAAGGGAGAAAAGAGAATGCATGAGAATATTATTTCATTTGTTTACATTGCTGCATTGGCTCAGATCTGAAAACATGCAGGCCTTCAGTGCTTTGTCGTCACACTTTTGACATTCAAAAAGCAGATGAATGTCATATGAGAGCTATAGTTGAGGGAAATGCAGGATATGCATTCGGGGTGCACTGTGCCCATGGTGCGAAGTGTCACTGTAGTTGGCAGCTGACGGGGGAGGCTCGGTGTTGGTGCCGCTCGCAACTAATACCGACAGCCGCAGAATCATTTGCACTGCAGCTATAGCTACTAAAGGCGCAGCAGAAGCAGCATTCAGATATCTCATTGTATCCTATGCAGCTGTCTGCATCGTGCTGGCTTGCGTCTCATCTGTGTCTCACGGGCATAACCACGACCTGTGTTCTTTTATGGTCTTTTCAGACAGTGTGTACCTAGAGTCAGGAGGTGGCGGTTCACAATAAGAAGTAAGGGTACTCGTTGACAAAAATCAGAAGTGCCGGTACTTGGTACCGGTGAGTACCACATCATTTCATGCACTGCTTATAGGCTAATTGACACATTGGTAAACCATTTTGATCAATTTTCATCAAATATATCAATCTGAGTTCTTAGTTTAAATATCATTCTCTCCATTGTGTATATATTGTAAACTAAGTGGATCCACTCATGGTTGGTAATTCTTTCTTCAGCCATTTTCTGGTAAAAAGCCCTTTTGCATGCCACTAACAACACCCTCAAGTATTTATCTGGCTTTGCACAGTGAAGCTCTTCTATGTCACCAAAGGTACTTAATTTAAAATTGAGATAGATTTTCATCTTAAAGACACTGTGCACACGTCTACAAAATGGAGCTACAGAGGGACACTTCCAGAAAATGGGGAAAGTGGTTTGCCACTGTGTTTCTACAGGACCTCCAGCAGGCAGTCTGATTAGAGTAGTTAGTCTTTTGCACTAAAGTACAGAAGAATCGAGTGCTCTTCTTCCGGCTGAATTCTCCCCAGGAGGGAGAGCTGGTCATTAACCATTGCTGTCTGCGGATCCTGTCCCGTTCTTCCTGTGTTCTTGTGGAATTACTTTCTGCTTCCCAAATTTGCTTTGATATCCAGAGTATGGTCTCTTTTTACAGTTCGAAGAGCAAAATATAATGTAGATATTACTTTTTGGTAGTGTCTTTTTATGCTTTTAGAAATATAGCAAGGATTTTCTTTCCCATTGTGGTGTCGTTAAAAAAGTTGATTCTGCATATTAAAGTTGTCCTTAAGGAGAAAATGGTACCATGATTGAAGAGTGAGACACAGTGAGACCAACATTGATAAAAAAATAATCCTGATTATGATTTTTGTCACAATTGAGCAGCCTTTAGCAGTAGGACTTTCCTTGAGTATGTCTATTTTCTGCTACTTTATACTTCTACTTCATTACATCTGAGAGGGTAATATTGTACTTTATACTTCACTACATTCATAGCTTTAGTTAGTAGTTGCTTTGCAGATTCAGATTAACAAAGTATGATCAATAAATACATAATGATAATATTAGGATTTTATTATACAGTATCAAGGCTTTATTGGTCCCCAGGAAATTTACAAGCTACCCAGCCGTATGTAAAGTAAAATATAAAATATATATAAATAAAATTAACTCCACATTTACCAGCTGCAACATTAAAGCGATGAACACATTGATGCATCAATAATTATAATCCAATAATATAATATATATTATTATGCAATACAAGTTATTTGTTTATCAAAGCAAGATGTTGTTTTCTCGCATTCTAATCTCAACATGCACGCTCTTACAGGGGGAGAATGCTACTCTAGAGTTTGCAGGTCTGGATATATGATAAAAAAACCCCAATATAATATGGTAATACGGTGAGCAATTGATATACAAATGGTCATTTTAAGGGTGAAGTATTCCTTTAAGTTAAAATCGTCCCAGCTATTAATAGTCACCTGTTAATTGTATGGGTTGTACTTGAATAAATTATAAGAATTGTCCAAATCCCTGTTGATTTTATTTATATTTTAATAGGCCTTACGTTTTCCATTTTGGATCAGGCAAGTAAAACGTCTTTAAGCCCTGTAGTATGTATATATAATATAATAATTTGATCTATAAGAACACTAAAAAAGAGTCCTTATGATCAACAACATTTTCACTATAGATGTAGCACATAAATCGTCTCCTGGAGCTCTTTGAACCGCTTTAACTGTGACTCCAGTGTAAATCTGTGAAGAGTCACGCACTGAGTATTTACTGTACCACAGTCTGCTGCAGGTTTACCCAGCATGTCTGAGTCATAAGCTCCTGCTGCTTTCAAAAATACATTAAAAACAGCTTGTGCAGACATGCTGCTGCATTGATGAATATAATCCATCACTATAAATTAAATGACTGGCGAAGTTTCCTTATACAACTTAATAAAAACACAACTCTATAATCATCAGTGGTATTTGCAGTAGCTCTGTTCTGCAGTAACCGAATGTGAAGACAGTTTTTCCACATTTAGTTTTGCCTCTTCGCTGCTACCAGTCTTATGTAAAAGTGTGTCATGATTGAAAGAAATGGAAAAAAAAAGCTCCAGTAAATGTGGTAATTAGCAGCGTGGTAAAGCCATGTTTGGCGAAATTATCAAAGTTGTCATTTAAAATGATGGATTATGCTCATCAGTGCAGATGTATCTCTGGGCTGTTTTTAATGGATTTTTTCGAAAATCCCTTCATATTTTTAACCTTTTTACTTTAAAGCTGCCAGGCAACACTGCAGATTGGTATTCGCAAGCACGAGGTAACTTTGCCACAGTTTGGCACGGTTTCTAAAATGTGCAGCTTCTGAAATGTGCATGTTGGCAAAAAATGCAAGCTCACGGTTTGCAAATTATATACGTGCTCGCACTTTTGCTGTGGAAGCCAGACTTGTCTGCATATTAACTATTGCAAATAAATGAGGTTTATGCCCCTTATCCATCTATTTCTGATAGCTGTTATAAATACAGCAAGTACTTTGTGCTCCAAGATGTAGCTCTCTGCTTGGAGTTCTAAGATGATTAATGATTAAACAGAAAACCTAAACTTTCCAAAAATATTCTTCAGGCAATTTTAGATGACAAATCAACATGTTTTATGTAACTATAAAACTGTACATCTGTAGCTATTTCACTTCTGACACACCCCAGGTAGTTTTGATTGACTTGAAGGGCTGGGGTTTTGCTTTTCATCCTCTTCTCTGTTTTTGAAAATGCGATGAAAGATGAAAGTGCTCAGCTTGACAAAAGTTGTAATTGTGACACCTGTCGTCGAATCACCCAGCACTTACATACAGCTCATCCATTTCATACCTAAAAGAATACCTGCTGTATGTGTCCAAATGTCAGCCTTTAAAAGGAACAGTGGGTGTGTAACATTTCAGGGGATCTATTAGCAGAAATTGAATATAATATTCATAACTATATTTTCATTGGTGTACAATGACCTGAAACTAAGAATCGTTGTGTTTTATTTAGCTTAGAATGAGCCCTTCCTATCTACATAGTGAGCAGGTCCTCGTCACAGAGTCTGCCATGTTTCTTCTTCTGTTGCTCCTAAAGTAGTGTTATTATGGTAAGGACGGCCTCTGAGCGAGGCAAATGCGTTACCAAAGTTTCGCACTCGGCGAGTCACGTTACAGTCTTGCAAAGGGAGGAGTGAGCGGAGGGGTGCTCAGTTGGTTGCAATCTGGAACCACACCACTAGATGCCGGCAAATCCTACACACAGTACAATTTAAGCTCATTAGTTGGCCCACAATGAGACCATCAATATCTAAAACATGAGTTTATGATTTGCACATTTGATAAATGTTCCTTGATGGGATATACTGTATAGTTAAGTGATTTAGACTGTTTAGGGCGTGTGGAAGTGGTGCGTTTTTCAGTCCAGTCAGTATTTCATGCTCATTAGCAACCTCCCGGTTGACTGAATGTGGTTTTGTTATAGGTATAGGGTTACGTCCGTCTGATGAAAACCACTTTCACATGGAGCGAGGGAACCAATCACAAGACTCTGCCAATGACATATTTTAATCCGCAACTTGTTTAGCTATCGTTTAGCATTTACGTCAATACTTTTCACGGGTGTTGAATATTAAAATACATTAGAACATTTGCACCGGGAATAGGCTCCTCACCCACAATGTTCCTGAAAACAATAAGCGACGTCTTCTGCCGCGTACATGTACATCCGGCCTTGCCTTGAGTTTTATGGCGATTGGCATCCATAAGTGTTGCATTACCGCCATCTGCTCGACTGTCCCATGTCCCGTCTATTCCAAATATTGCCATGGCATGTGTGAAAAGGCACAAGACAGAAATGGTCCTGAATGTATTGCATGTGTGAACAGTGAAAATCACTAGTGGTGCCTGAAAGGTTATCCCAGTAATTTACCAGGAATTATGTGTGAAAGGCTACTGTCAGGTCAGAT
This sequence comes from Sebastes fasciatus, assembly GCF_043250625.1. NCBI lineage: Eukaryota > Metazoa > Chordata > Actinopteri > Perciformes > Sebastidae > Sebastes > Sebastes fasciatus. The sequence goes on along the minus strand of NC_133809.1, from coordinate 23,393,133 downwards.
AGAAACGTGGGCGTGATGTCTTGCTTTGGCCCAGAGACAGTTCCACTCATCATAACTTATGAATCATGGCTGAAACTGTATAAAATCCATGTTGAGGGGGTTTGTTAATGTGAAACTGAACTGGTGGAACTAAAGTGAGATTCTCTAGAGGGGGCTGTAAGCGGATTAAGACACTATATGGTACAGGTTTGATGGCTATACCAGACGTGATGTGATTGATCTGGACCAAAAATGTGTGCGTCTGGATAGTGTGTGTAAGTGAGCACTGGCCGCTGGCTGTTGTTAGTGTATCAGTACTTTGACTGTGTTTGTGTGTTTGTGTGTGTGTGTGTGTCACTTGACAGTGGTGCTTTTTCAAGGTTATCAGTGTCTGGGAAGTTTTCTTCCGCTGCAGCCAAAGCGTAGTCAAACGTCATCTATCGTCCCATCAGGGCGAGGAGGCAGAAATGTCTGGGTCATAAGATGTGAAGGAAAACCGTGGTTTGTGAAATCACTGTGTTGGTAGTTTTGCATAAATGAATACAACCGCATACAGATTATGAAGTAAAAATAAATAACTGACTTGCATAAGTGGAAATATTTATCAGGGAGGCCGAGATGTGTGACTTATGTCTGATCCAAAATGGTTAACTTTGACTTGACCTGATTGGTCAGACACATGGCCAGATGTAGACACTCGGGGCCCCTGAGGCAACAATGAGCTGTTGGCCCCTGTCGACATTGCACCACCACCACCACTGTGTCTTTTAGCATTTCGGATGTATTCTGTCACCCTCAAGTAAACAAACGGAACAGTTACAGCATAAATATAAGCCTAAATTACACATAAAATATGTATGAGAACAAACTTTTGACACCAAGCACTTCTATTTAGTGTTGGGTTGACTATATCAGTTGCTGCTAATTATCTTTCACTCTGCAGCAACTAGAATTAAACTTTCGGCTGTCTGGTTAACATGCTCTCTGCAAAATAATTTGAGAGTAAAAAGAAATAGCCGACTCTTGAACATCACTCTACCATCGCAAGTGTGTATTTTTGTAGTTCAATGAGACCAACCGAAACGCCACCCTTTTTTCTTTATAGCTGCGTCCTTGTACACAGAGTAACACAGGGTACAACCCAGTCTCACGGGAAGGCGTGTAAATGGCACGATATTACACCGACATTGTGCGTGTCATGATGACACATTTTAAGCTTCGCGCGTGTCATTTGTATACAACATAATGAAAATACGGCAACATCTGCAGTTCAGTTTAGGCAACAAAACCACTTAGTTAGGATTAACAAAAAAACTCATGGTTGGGCTTAAAATAAGAACGTAAACTAAGTGAAATATGTATGGAAACAACGTAACATAAGAAAACACGTCACTAAAAAATGTGACAAATGTCCCTAACGTAACTCTCTGTAGTACAAAAACTGGGGACTCAAAGTCTACTTGGAAAATCCTGCGTCAGGTGTCCAGCCCCAGAAGGCTTCACAAGGTAGCTATAGCTAATCAACTTTAACTCTTTAACTACTAAAATGAAACATTTGGCTGTTGTTGAAAGATCATTTGTGAGTGAAAAGAAACTCTGTTTAAATCGCTCTAGTGTCTAGTTTTGTAGTGCAACACCAACAACAAAGTCATGGTGAATGAATGGTTTTATATACACTTGATACAGGAAAGAGAAAAACCAAACTGAAGGTGGTAGCTGATAATGTCAGATGCAGGAGGTCCTCGAAGTTAAACTCCTCTCCGTAACATATCAATATTCTAAGCTTATGAACTTAACAGTTCTCCATTGGGATCTCCAGTAATGGGTCAGACACATTTAATCAACATTTATACTTAACGCTGCTCCTCTAATTTACAGATTGCAGCTACAAGTGGTGAACATTAATTAGGCTGCCACTAAAAACAACTCTCCGACAACAAAAGCTCATTACAGATCTAAATTGAATCTTCTCGGTTTAGCTATTTAGAACTTTAGTTACCTGCGAATGAAGAAAACTTCCAATTGGATTTGATAAGGGATTGGAAACGATGCTGATTTGATTAAACACCTCTGAACCCTAACTCCACTTCTTCGAGACAGCCTGCGAGATTAGTTAATGATGCAGGAGCTGGTGAAAGTGTCTTGTTTGTTCCGGCTGTGGAAATGTTTTCGCTCCATACGGGAAAACGTGCTGTGGCCGTTGATGCTGCAGCCTTGACAGTTAGTGCTTCATTTCCAGTGAACTTGGAAGGTGAAACTTACTAAAATAGTCGATAAGGATGGTTCTTGACAGCCTTTTTTTTTTTAGCCCCAAAAAAAGCATCCTGGCACTCATGATCTACTGAGCATACACAATGATTTTTTCCACTTCAATTGTGCCAAGCCAAGTAAGATCATACTTCTTTCAACTCTGAAAAGTGTACTTTACCCTCTCCCATTGGAACCACAACTGTGATACCGATGGTACAAACACTATGAACAGTTGAGATGATGGTTGAGACAGTTTGCAGCCGCTGTCTCACACAATTTAGAGGTGCTAGTGTTTCTGAAAATCTTGACACGTCTCTTGAACCTTGTTTGTTGCTTCCTGTTGTAAAAAGACGGTTGGTACTTGTGCTGTTTGCTCAGGCTGAAAAGCAGAACTCGCTCTGTTTTCTGCTTAAAGCTGATACACTATAGATATCCCATGAAATCTGGTCAACCGGACACAATGTAAATTACAGCAGTGGAGGCCAGCAGTCTGTGTTAATTATATTCTAGTGAGGCTACCAGTCTAAAGGCCTTTGCACACCAAGTCTGTGTTTTTTGTCCGAAATTGTTGCACATTTAAAAATAAATACGACCTAATTTTGTGTCAATCACGTTTACACACCGACTTCGAACCTTTCATCGACCATTTACATTTTTGGAACAGGTTAGATTTTCTGTTTTTTTTTCGCATCCGTCTAAACTGTACGTGCAAACGTCATCATCCAAAATGGCCTGATAACTGTTCACTTTGTCTCCCAGCACAAAGCACTTTACGCTAAAGAAATAAAAGAATACAGAGATGCAGAATTTAAAGATTGTGGCAGGGGATTGCAGAACAGTGTGACGTACTGTACATGATACCTGCTTCGGCAGAGGTCTGCGCTCTCCGAGTGCACTTCTAGTTGTGAATGCGATATCTCAGGAACGCCTTAAGGCAGGGGTCTCAAACTCGCGGCCCGCGGGCCAATTGCGGCCCGCAAGACGATATTTTGTGGCCCCCACCTTGATATGAAAGTTTAATGTTAGTGCGGCCCGCAAATTTTTTTTTTTTTTTATAAAGTTTTTTTTTGCGGGCATTTTTTTCATTTTTATTGACAGGACAGTGGATAGAGTCTTGGAAAGGGGGGAGAGAGAGAGTGGATGCGGAAAGGGCCACAGGCCGGATTCGAACCCGAGCCGCCGCGGTCAGGACCAAGTCTTGTTACACGGGCGCCCGCTCTACCAACTGAGCTAACCAGGCGCCCTCGGCCCGCGAGTTTTATGTGAATGGCAGTTTGCCGCGTTGTGTGTGGAAGGTCCCTTTGTTGCGCGAGCCCGAGCTGAACGAACCTACCAATCACAGCGGGGTATATGGCTCCCGGGGGCGGGCAATCGGCCGGGCTTGATGCAAGCAGAGAAACATTTCACAACAACTATGGCGGCGCCCGTGTTACATCGCATAAGCTCGATTAAAGCTTGATTTATACTTCTGCGTTGAATCGACGCCGTAGCCTGACGTGCACCTCTCCAGAAATGTAACTACACGTCGCGGCGACGCAGACCGCAACAGCTGTGATTGGTCCAGTCTGTCAGCGATGCTGAGCGGCCAGGACCAAGTTCTACTTCTCTTTGCCTCCATCTTTTCAATGTTTGTTCACACAAATCCACTCAGATATATTTTCTCTTTTCGGCGTTGCAGTAATGTCAGTAAAAGTTCTGTGGTTCAACAGTTATTAGCTCCAACTCCGCTCAGTTTCTGTTTGTAGTACAAGAAGAAGAAGAAGAAGAAGGAAACTCATAGAGACGCCGCCGCCAACTAGCGGCTTGGTGGTGTAATTGCAGAGCAACACAAACACAGCAGGCACAACTTTATTGCGGAGTGACACCAAGTGGAATGAATATATATCTTGTCTTTTTCAAAGCCTGCAGTGAAGAGAAAGGTTGGTGACGAGCACAGACAATTTCAGGAAAAGTGGGAGACGCAATAGGCCATGTTCAGAAGAACCGTTCATGTTCTTCAATGTTCCATTAATGTTCAGGACAGTTCATGTTCAGAAGAACCCATTCAAGTTAAAGAACTGTTAATAATGACGTTTGAGAAGATTGTTTTTTTTTTAACAAAGCTTTTTTTGTGGAATACCTGATGCGGCCCAGCCTCACCCAGACTCTGCCTCCAGCGGCCCCCAGGTAAATTGAGTTTGAGACCGCTGCCTTAAGGGAATGTCTTCAAATTTGGCACAAACGTCTACTTGGACTCAAGGATGAACTGATTCGATTTTGGTGGTCAAAGGTCACGGTCATTGTGAGCTCACAAAACCATAGACTGTATATAAGAAGTGGATGTAGTCACTGTGACGTCACCCATTGGTTTGTGGACTGCTGTTTTGAAGCCTTGAGTTTGGCATTTTGGACGTCATCATCTTGGTTTTTGGCCGTCGCCATCTTGTTTTTTGTAATCAGAAATGACACGAGAGGGTGGAGCTAAGTACAATCAAAAGCTGAATAAGACATTTTTAGGCGACCAGAAAGGTTATAATTAACTTTCATCAACTGAAAACATACTGTGAAAGGGTTAAAGTTGTAAGATGAAAACACGGAAAACTCCCAGACTGGACAACGACGTGGTAGCGACCTCTCAATCCCAAGGTAGCCACGCTGGAAAGCATACCCTGCTTTATGGTCTATTTGATTCTAAATTGGACCATAATTGACTAAATGAACATCATGCGGCATTGAAGAAGACTTGAAACTAGCGATTGAGACCATAAACTCATGTTTAAAATGTTTACTGAGGTAATAAATCAAGTGAGAAGTAGGGTCATTTTCTCATAGACTTCTATACAATCAGACTTCTTTTTGCAACCAGAGGAGTCGCCCCCTGCTGGCTATTAGAAAGAATGCAAGTTTAAGGCACTTCAGCATTGGCTTCACTTTTCAGACCCAAAGTTGCCCACTGCACAAAACACATCGTTTTTGGCCATACCTCAAGAATTCATATGCTAATTAGGACAATCTCACACAAATGATGAAGTGATGACATTTTGGACAGACATGGGTGTAAATTGCCAGTTAACTGGTTGGCGGAGGCATACAACCGCAAGGTGGTAATTCTAGTTTATTAAAAGTTATGATATTGACGAGTGAGAGTCCAGAATACACTTGCTTTTGGAGTTAGAATAGTTTCCAGTTTATGTGTATTGCCTCTAAATTGCTGATTAGCTCCACTTGGTTGGGATAGCTGAGCCTTTGCTGACCGCAAGCAGCTGTGCTCAGAGCCTATGATGAGGGCTCGGTGCAAGTGTTATTTCATACAAGAAAAAAAGCACATTAAAAGGTGTCTTTAATTGGCTTGAATTGGAGTGTTGACGTTTGCTCAAAGTGTCCGCTGCGTGCACCGATCACTAGTTTTAACAAGATATTTTGTTTTTGTGATATAACAAGATAAAGTGCTATGATGTAATGACAAGAAAAGTTTTGTGTAAAAACTGAATAATTTGGTTTGTAGTATTAACGAGAAAAATATCTTGTTATAATGTGAGAAGGATCTTATAAAAGAGTCTCTCGAGCAAATTTTTTTTTGTCATGGTGGCATTAATATGCTTCTAAAGTAAGCACAGTTACATCAATGACTTACATCATTTAAGCTACAGGAAGCTGTAGCTGTTCACAATTCAAGCCTCATTGTGTGTTCAGACGGGGAGCAAGGGAGATTTTAGACGTGACTAAATTGCAGATAAAGTCAATGAGAATATGCAAGTGGGCATGAATAAATGCGAACTTGTTCAGGGCAGAGCAAAGATGTACAAGAAGTACAAAATTAGCTGAATTCACTTCATAAAGATACAGACACGAGAAAAAAAAGAGAGACAGAATGAACTGAAGGTCCTGGTGAGTTCTGAGATCAGTGTGTATGTAGCTTACTAGCTCACCGCTAATGCCTATTGACATACTGTTTGGGGTGAATAAACACTGGCTGCACAAACAATCCAGCAGTCAAATTTGCTTCGCTTTCTGGCTAAACACGCAGTGTTTTGGCTGACGAAAAACCGCAACAGGTTGTGATATGTTGCTTGATTCTTGATGGCAATTGCTTGGAGCTTAGTCAAAATCATTGGGCTTTATTGGAGCTTTTTCTTGTAGAAAAAACACCTGAAAACCTACTTTTAAGATCAGCTTTTTGCTATGCATGATGGGGTTCTACATGAACACTATTTTCTACAAAAGTTTTGTCTGTGCTGTTCTCATTGATAATCTGGGAAAAGGTGATGTTACGGACTTGTGAGCACCAATCAGAATTTGGCAAAATTAGACAGTTGTTTGCTGATGTTGCTAGGCCACTGTCGATCAAATCTGATCAAACCACCCACACAGTCCTGATAAGTGTGAAACTTTTAATACCTAAGGATGGTTTCCCCCAAACTTTAACTCTAATTGTTCTTAGTTATTCATTAATGTTAAAGAGAAATGCTTAAAATTTAAAACCAATTTTCAGGGTCTTTAAGTGTATAATAATGAGACGAGGCTTAAGGTATCCAGCTTAATATCTTATATAATCTCGTTTACTCAGTGGGCAACCTCCGGGTCTGAGAAGTGAAGCCAATGTAGAAGTGCCTTAAACTTACATTCTTTCTAACAGCCAGAAGGAGGCGACTCCTCTGGTTGCAAAAAGAAGTCTGATTGTATAGAAGTCTATGAGAAAATGAGTCTACTTCTCACTTGATTTATTACCTCAGTAAACATTGTAAACATGAGTTTGTGTTGCTCGGTGGTGCATGAACCCAAAACGTCTCGATTGCCGAGTGATAAAGTACCCGGATCATCCGGCGATCTTCCACATCCAATGTAAGTTTATGAGAAAAAGTCTTTTTGGGCCCAATGGCATCACGTGATGGATGTGGAAATTGTAGTCCCACCGTTTGGCCACTACAAAAATTTGCTTCAAAGCCTGATGCTCTTCCTGGGGGCTTTAGAGTGACGCCCGCAAACCAAGATTGCAATGGCCAAAAATCAAGATGGCGACGGCCAGAAACCAACATGGCGACGGCCAAAATGCCGACCTTGAGGCTTCAAAACGGCAGTGTAGATCACATCAGTGGCATGTCTAAGGAGAGACTAAGAAACGAATGGGTGACGGTTCCTACGTCCACTCCTTGTATACTGTCTATGTCTTTATGTGCACTCTGCCTGGTCTCTATCATTTAGTAATGTAAGTAAAATCATCGAATCAACAAAGAGACATAAACTCCTCAGCCTCTCCTCAGACATGCCACTGATGTGATCTCCACTGCCGACATGGTTATACACTCTAGCCAGTGTGACAAATCTGGCTAATCACCAACTGTCAGGTCAAATTGCACTCCAATTAACAGAGGACCGAGAGTGTGAACCAAGTGTGTTTTAGGAGCCTTCATACGTCAACAAAAAACTCAGCATCGACCTTCCGCTGTCTTTGTTGAGTTCAGAACTCTCCACAGCAGGTGTGCCACGAGTTGTGTCTGTTCTTTAACTAATTCAGCAACACCTGCTGAGCTTTATTAGACTTATTATACTTCAGAGAAACGGAACTACAAACAAATCCATTCAGGGGTTTTATTAGATGGATGTCTCTAAATTGGCCGTGTGAAGATCAGGATTGTTAATTTGCAATGTTTTTCCTTCTTTGAACATCTTTTTGCAGTTGTTCATAATTGATATTGTGTTGGAGCGAATTACAGATATCAAGTGAGCCCTTATGTAATGCGTATGACTGATGCTGTGATCTGTGTTCGAGTTCGCTCACCTACTGCGTGTGAAGATAGCCTCCAACTAAACAAATTATACATGTTCACCCTCTGGCACAATTCATACTTTTCACAATCTATAATGTATCCAGACAACTTTTAGCTCTCAATATTGTACAGATTCCTCTCTATGCTGCTAAGGATTAGGTGACCTTAAACCTTGTGAAAGTCTTTATTTATTGAGGCAACTTGGCAGACTTTTCTATTTTCCCATAACACCGTGCCTTTTAAATTGATTCGGTCGTAAATGGTAGAGCGGATAACTGTTGTGAACTTTTAGAAAACTTTTTCATTACTCAAAAGTATAAAATGTGTAATGGACAGACATAAATTTCCAGTTTTCTTGACTCTGGACTTCGCCAAGACATGAGATTTACTTAGCTTTGTTTCCCATCTGCTGATCCGTAAAAGACCCGAGGACAGACCCAATCTGAACAGACCGGAGTAGTTAAACCCGGACTAAAATACAGTCGACCCAAATGGAGAGAGAGAGCAGCAGCATTGGCCGTGGTCAAAAACCTGTCATTTTTCGTGCGCTTCAATTCACGCCCTCCATCTGCCTAAAAAAAACAAAAACATTAATCGGAGCTCTACTCGGATCCTCTCAGGCGTTAGACATTATACACAGACAGACCCGAGTCCTGAACTCTACCCGACTCGATCGGAATGGACTAAGGCTGTCCCGTATACCATTTTTTGAGCTTGTAAGCTTCAGTGAGAAGTATTCGAGGCTTCGCAGAGCTGAATATGAACAATATTGTGGGATTATTCCTTATTTCATGGGCTATTTGGGGATTTATACATTATTATTACATACTTGCATATAAAACACTATTTTTTTTTTTTTTATACAAAGCATTCCAATAATGATTTGGAGGTCGGTTACCATGGCAACGGTCAAAGCTTCAAAGCATTCAGGTCAGCCCTAGACTGCACTAGACTGAATTGGACCCGGCCCAAGTTGGGTTTTGGGTCAGGTCTCGGATACAAGGAACCAAGCACACACCTGTGAATATTTCTAATGTGAGGCTCTTCCGACACTCTAATTTTCAACTGAGGAGATAAAATGGTTGTTTCAATTATCGCTTCTAACGACTAGGCTGCCATTAAGAATATTCATCAGTCAAAGGTCACGTCATCACAGCCCTTTGTAAATGTAACAGCCTGGCTCTCGCAATTCTCAAACCGATCTGACTTCAGCAGATATGATTAATCCACATATTAAAAAAACAGTCTCAAAGATTTACCGTGACTTGAATCTAAAAACCTCCGCGACGGTGTCACTAGAACAACAACTGGACATTTTAGGCCTCATGAGTACAGGGTATATTGCAGAGCTGTTGTGGATCGCATTAGGATGTCAGCTTCCCCCCCTCTCTCCCCCCTCCCAGTTTGGCTGTGAGGTTTTAAGGGAAAAAAGAGGACACAATTTTGACCACAGTCAGCACAATGAATATGATATGCTGTCACAAGATTTTTAACTCAATTCAGCTCTGAATATATTGCATGTGCTTCTGCAGCAGGCTGTGTGATTTGAATGTTGAAGCTGTTTTTTTTTTCATTGGATTAAAGAATTTCTGACAGACTTGCCTAATGAGAACCAGCGAGTGGCGTCTTAACAAGATGTAGAGGTGTCCCACAAGGGGACTTTTATCCCCTCTATTGTTTTCAATTTACACAAATGTAATGAGGTTGCATAGCCGCTAAAATATGCTTAATAGTCGCACATGAATGCACACAGTCACACATGAGCGAGCTGGAGCAGGAGCACCGGGCTGATAAATGATAAGCCTAAGAGCTGGTACTTTTTTTTGGGGACATCAAGTTTCCACTTCCCACACATTTTTCGCACACTATGGATTTCTGTTCTTGAGGGGCCCCATCAGTAAATACTTGGAAATATGGATGATTACCATAGGAATCCACAAAACCTCATACTACATTAAGATAAAAAAAAAAAAAAAAAATGTAACCCACTGGTGATGAGTCGTTTTGACTTTGAGCAATGATATCAGATATATTATCACTGAAGATAAGGAAGTATAAGATATGATAGAAATGGCTATTGTGCATGTTTTTCTCATTAAAAAAAAGGAAGCAGTCTCTAAGTTTCAAGCCCGCGGGTGGGCGTTTTCCATGGCAGCTGTGACTAACATCTGAGAGCCGGCGATGCACTGTCAACCTCCGTTGCACTATACCAGAGCATGTCACACTGTATAGCCTATGAATGTTGATTAGGACTGTCACTTTTTCAAAAAGTCAACGAAATCCACACACTGCTTCTCAGATGCTTTCGGAGTCGTGATCATCCGATCAGCACGGCTTCGCTCACTAGTGTGTGTCCTCGGCCACTTTGATTCCAACGAGACGTCACTTTTCGTTGTTATTTCAACGCCTGCTGAGTTATTGGCTATAAAATAGAGGAGCATTAGCTGTCCTGTTTGTGGCAACCCAGTCTCCTACAAAATTCCCTTACAACTAAACTGCAGTCTAACATTATGTTTAGAGGAAAATGTATTTTCTCCCGGATTACTGTTGCAGTTGTTAAACACATGGTTAATGTTGTTAGTTGAAACAAAACAAAAACTCAAGAAAAATTTGTTAGATTTAATAAAAGAAACATGATTTGGCTTAAAATAACTACGAAACTGAAACAACAAATATGCAACAAAACTACCTTGTTAGGTTGAATAGGGATGTTAATAATTAACCGTTTAACCAACATTAAGAATTTTAATCGATTAACGCAATCAGTTAAACGTTAAAATAAAGATGAAATACAAAGCTGAGCCAGTGTTGTTGCCAACGTCGGGGCTAACCGACTTCACTGTAATCAGCAGACGGCTGACACGGGAGCAATAGTATTTATTCACCGACAAATAAATTGTACACACACTACTACAGCTACGTTCACAGCTATAACGCCACCGATAACCCCAAACTCACCGCCGCCACACACACACACTCACTCACTCACTCACTCACTCACTCACTCACTCACTCACTCACTCACTCACACGGTCTGTCGGAAACTTGCTAACGTAACGCCGGGTTGACAAGAGTACACTACCGCCACACACACGCTATGTCTCTCGACCGGACACTTGCCAAAGTTACGCCGTGCTCACCGAATACGCCAGGCAGACAAACAGCTGACAACTTTCCAAATTAATGATGTTGTGTAGACTGACTGGGAAAATACATGCAGCACGCTGCTACAGTAACTCTCCCGGACGGATGAATCAGGGACTCAGTTGTCCGTTGTGCTCGTACACTGCAGCTGGTGATAAATTATGTATTTAACCTGTTTGTGCATCGGCTTTTCGTTGCAGCTGGGCGGCTCTTTTGGCACTTAAAATAGCATCGCTGCGTGAAACGCACTAATCTTGTCGGTTAGCGATTAATAATCGGTTAACGAGGGTCGGTTATCGGTTACATTTTTTTTTTCAAAATTAGCATCCTTAGGTTTAATAAAAAATAAAAATGTTTGTCGTTATATGAAATAAGTGAATGTTGACCATAGACTGTGTACTAGCTTCTAATCATGTTTGTAGCTGTACTGTATTGCTCCAATTGTCGGTAGCCATATAAAAGATCTTTTGTTCCTGGTGCAGTCAACCTTTTCAACAGAATTAAGTAAAGTGTATGACGGGTGTCAAGGTAAAGAAAAACTTTATTATCCCCTAGGGGCAATTTGTTGTAAGTTGTTGTCAGCAGTACCACACCACATCGAACAACAACAACAATAAACACAATAAATAGCCTATTAAAGGCAATAAATACAAAAAGGCTTACAACATAAAACATTACAGGGCATTGTTTAGGAAACCAATGACAGTTTGAACAAAATAATTTCTGAGCCTATTGGTCCTACATTGAGGCAAACTGTATCTGCGGCCTGACGGGGGCAACCTGGACTCAATGGACAGGGGATGGCTAGGATCAGCTAGGACCGACTGAGCCTTCTTTAATGTCCTTCTTTGGAACAGAGGACTCAAGTCATTAAGGGCGGTGTCTGCAATTTTGCTGCACACTTTAACTATGCCCTGCAACCTGTTTCTGTTTTTGTTTTTGAGGGAAAGCAATCCATACCTGGCGAGGTGTCTACGTACATATGCATGCGTGATTCACTGTTGACAAGATTGAAGACAAGAAAAAATAACAGTTACATAATGGAGTTACCTAAGAGGTTGAGCAGTGACAAAAAGTAAAAGTAATGGTAGATGAAACTTACTTGTGCTGCCTTTTGTGTGCCATCAAACATTTCAACTTGTTTTGTGTCCCCTGAATGCATCTATTGTGCTGCTCGGCAGCCATATTTCCACAAAGCTCCCGACCAGCAGCCTTAATTTATACTTTGGCAGGAACGGAGCACGACCTTCATTCCAAAGTCTCTTAAAAGAGAATTGGTTGACCTCACTCGCATACTGATGGTCACCTTTTTCACCCACTCTGACCCGTTGAGAGTACATCATCTATGAAAATGTCAATCTTGTGCTATTTTACAGAAATACACCTGCCAAAGAACTGTGGGACAACAAACCACTAACATTTGTATTTTCATCCTCCTTCTAGTGATCACAGGGTTGTCTTATAAGCATTTCAGTCTGGCTTTGTTAATCTTTCAACTGTTTAAACCCCTTACCATTCTGCCCTTTTTTTTCTTTTAAGAGGGGTCGGGGTGGGGGACAGGGGATGTTCAGGGATAGATAAATAGTCAACAGTAGATGTCACGTAGAAGTGGTGTACATCATGTGAAAGCTGGAAACCTGAAGATAATTTGAGATGCAGCTCAGCGCTGTGTGTCAAGCTGTTTTAGTCATTAATAAGAAATAAAACTGAAAGTGTATCAGGGCTTAGAACATGATGATAAGCGTTTGTGATGGCCATTCCCATGCTCTATTATGTCTCATAAATTGTTGCAGCAATTTTGGGTTTGATACCATTTGTTACACAGATTTGGTGCTAAATTTAACCATTTTTTACCACTCGAGATTTGATAAAAATGATCAATAATCCCTCCAGAATACCACGTCAAGACACCAAGACCTTGAGGAACACCATAGAAAATGACATTGTGATTTGGTGTCAAAAACTTTTGAAATTTGGAGATTTCTGCAAGTATTGCATTTTTCTGCAATTGGATGGCGAGCACTTCTGTTCTGGAAACTGCTCAGAAACCTTCTTATTGTCAATATAGCTAGGAAAGCCATCCATCCTCTGAATGCCCTAGGTCTCTAGTTTGTGGCTGTTAAATTCCATGAGGCTGTAATTATCTAAGAGGTCACAACAGATCATTTCATATAGTGAAGTCAAATAAAAAAAAAAAATGGGCTCACTAAAATGAAATGGCTACTATGGGGACTAACATCATCACACATGAATACAATTGGGCTCATTGGATCCACAAGAGTCTCAGCTTTCCAGTGATGCCCAATTTATGTGATTCCGAGACTGTTTAGGGACCCCAGTATGCGGAAATATTGGGTATGAGACTCGTGGGTACCCATAGGACCCATTTTCGTTCACATATCTTGAGGTCAGAGGTCAAGGGACCCCTTTAAAACTCGCCATGCCAGTTTTTCCTTACCAAAATTTAGCGTAACTTTTTTTTTTTTTTTTTAACATTCTTCCTGAACAAGCTAGCATGACATAGTTGGTACCAATGGATTCCTTAGGTTTTTATATTTTTTTCCCATGATATCAGTATCTTCCCTCTACATTGAACTGA
>NC_133809.1:21849414-21874414 GCF_043250625.1 Sebastes fasciatus | reverse complement strand
GTGTTTTATGGAAGCTCGCATTCACAATGAAATTGACCAATTACATTGCGGCAAAACGAAGGTGTGGGCCTATTAAACACAGTAAGATCAATATGTAAGGAGTTTGTTGAGAAAGGAATGATATTAATATATTCATATTTTTGAATACATAAATGGACATCACTATTAAACCTGCTGGAAAGTGTTAGGGATTTTTTAAAAGGGGTGATTTCCCGGTCTTAGACTCGTGCAGACATCCTCCATGAAAGACAACCCTCCAAAATGTCACCTGAACAATGCTGGCTCCCTCATCGACCTTGCTTTCCTGCTCAATTTGGTCTCAATCACAACATAATGAAAATGCACTCCAAAAACAGATCCCTTTTTTTTTTTTTTTTTTTTGTTACAAAAAAAATTACTTCTTCAGGAATAGCTCTCACACTTCAAGTTATTTATTGTTAACGTTCACTTGGTTTTTTTGAAACATATACAGCAGCCATCACGCATTTGTTCCTTTTTAACTTACAAAAAAAAGAATAAAAGAAAACATAAAAGTGGACGCAAATAACGATTATTATACAGTTAAAACGCATTCTTGTGTGTTAGCCAAATATACAAGTCCCTACTTTATTTAATAAGTCTAAATGAATACATTAGTTTTACAATATTAATATGATAAAATACCAGGTTATCACCGTAAAATAAGGAGTGGTGGCTTTTAGTGTATACTTCAAACCTGATCCCACCTTCACCCCTCAGTCCAAACTCAAGTGAAGCAGCATTCCTTTTTGTTTCAACAACATAGACTACGTTTAAAACATCATGAGGAAGGTCCAAAAACATGGATTACAAAAGGGTCCAGAAACGACATAATTGCTTTCAAGGGCAGCCATTTCTGTAATGTTCAAAAATAGACTCCCCTCTCAGAGATGTCAAGAAAATGTGCCCTGATCAGCTGGTGCGCCTCTGTGCGCCTTATTGTCCACATCCGACACCAAAGGGCCCAGGTTTTCAGTCACTCCTTCACATATACATATATATATGTTTATATATATATATGTATGTATATATATATATATTTATACATATATATATATAAATATGGAAATGTTTTGCTCCTGCATGGGCTCATCCGCAGGTTTTCACATAGAAAAAAGTGGAAAGTGTGACAGTACTGTATGAAGTCCTACCACGTTCTGCCGTAGAGGAGGTTTGAGCTGACCATGTTACTGGTGTAATCTACAGCAGATGTGTCTATCTGTGCCATGTTGAGCTGGCTGTGCAGTGATGGAGGACTGGGTGACATCTCCTCCAGCTCCAAAGCGTTCACCTGCTGCTGCTGCTGCTGCTGCTGCTGCTGGCTCTGATGCTGCTGCTGCGCAAGGCTGCTGCTGGTCGAGGACGCGAGCACAACTCCGGCTCCGTTCTGTTGTTGTTGCACCTGTTGCTGGTTCGGTGTCGGTGTGTTGGAGCCGTTCTGGCACGGTTTACCGTCCTTCACCAGAACTGGCACGGCTACGCGCCTTGGAGACTGCGCCTGCTGGCACTGCAGGTTGTTACCGTCCTGTTGTTGCTGTTGCTGCAGCTGCTGCGTCGCCTTGTCCTTGGCCTGGCGCTTCATCTTGTACCGGTGGTTCTGGAACCAGATCTTCACCTGGGTCGGCGTCAGGTGGATCATGCTGGCCAGGTGCTCCCTCTCCGGCGCCGACAGGTATTTCTGCTGCTTGAACCTCCTCTCCAGCTCGTAGACCTGAGCCTGCGAGAACAGGACGCGTCGTTTCCTCCTGGGCGCTGAGTGCAGGACCGGCATGGATTTGGAGGCGTCCGCCATTCCTGAGAGACTCCCCATGCCGCTCATGTTCATACCTGTGGAAGGTCCCATGAATCTAGAAACTTAAACATATACATACATATACGGGCGTTCAATAAAACAGAAGAGGAGAACACTGTTTCGCCTGAAGTTATTGATTATTGGCTGTATAATATTCGATCATTATTGAAGCTGGAAAGCGTTAGAATAAAAAAAACACAGTTGATTATAATAATAATAATATTATTTCTTTATATTAATCTTGTCTCTTAGGTGGAGGCTTCAGATAAATCCAGTGGGTCTTTTGCCTCTTCCTGCACTGTATATTATTCATTTATTGTTTTTGTTATGTTGCATAGTCTTAAATTGTGCAAAACAAATAAACAAAATAAACAAAAGAATAAATAAAAATAATAATAATAATAATAATAATGATAATAATAATAATAATATAGATCTTGCTTTAAAATATTTTCCTCATGCCAAAAAATTAAAAAAAAGTCGAGCCAGACTTGAAAGAATGATCTCCTTTTCAGTTTAACCGTCACAAATAGTTTAATTAAATATGCCTTAAAATAGTGCACATCATTTTGCATGAACTTGTTATCATTTCCCCCAAAACATAAATGAAATATTATCACAAGGCAATACATATTTTAATCCTGTGCGTTTTTTCCTTCCTATATCATTCTTGAAATGTCATTTTGTTTATTTCCCTTTATAAATAAAAAATGATAACAAAAAAAAAAAGTGTGTATAAATGGGCATAAAAAGAAAACTTACTTGTGGAGTATCTCGGATCCGGGTTGGTGCTGTACCACCCTGTTGCTGCTGCACTATTCCGCATGCTCTCCTGGTACGACGGCAGGTCTCCCATGTTGCCAATGCTCCCATTGCAGTATCCCCCCATGGCGCTGTGGGAGAACTGGGAGACTCCGTGCGGCATGTGGTACGTGGTGGCCACGGCTGCAGCGTTGTGGCCCATGGAGTGCTGTTGCATGCCGCTCTGAGACACCTGAGGCTGTCGGTAGGCTCCCAGTGGAGAGGTTAGGTTCCCTGCGCCGTCCATGCCACTGAACTTCTTGTAGGTCTCCTCGATTGGACTCAAAATATCTGTCACTGAAAAAGGCGTAGTGTGCTTTGGGCTCAACGACATGATTCAGAAAGAAAGCAGGTAGATTTTTTTTGGGTGTTTGAGCAGATACAACCCAGTTGTTGTTGTATCGGCTCTATCTATCTCCTTGGGTGGATGTCTACGTAAGAGAGGTGCTTGTAGAGCAGCCTGAGATCCTATTGATCGCCTTGGAGAAGGAGGCGAGCCCAGGAGGCGCTCTTAGCCCGGGTTTATTGGAGACCAGGAGCCAGGTTTACGACAAACACAGGGGGGCGGAGCAATAACTCCTAAACCAGCAAACAATAGTCATTGACATTTTTAATGGGAAATAATTCATGAAAATACACTTTTGCTTTATATTAAATTGTATAGGAATAAAAAGGACGCCTCATATTTATGACTCTGATATTATACAGGTGAGAATAAGGCATTATGTTCTTTCTGCACATCAGCTGATCTGACCACATATGACTATTTTTTTTTTTTTTTTTGCGTCAGTAGGGAATTCCACTCTTTCTAGAAACTTTGAGAGCACTTTGATGATACTCGGTGGCCCTTATGTCTGTTCAAAGAGGCACAATGAAGTTGTATGACCAACTCATTTATGCTTCTTAAGCATCATTTATGCCCCATGCACCAGAAAGGGGACAAGTCCAAATAAAGCTCAAATAAAATGACTAAATGCTGCTGAAAAGGAAACGACGATATAGGGATCCAACCTGTGAGTATATATCACCACCTATAACATCCACGATCAGGCAAAGGGATATAACTCACAGGATTTATAGATTATATATCTGTTATATAACTGACCATGGAAATAATTTAGGAGAAGTCACAATTTTATACATTTCTTAGGAGAAAAAAACTATATTCTCCATCCGATTTAAGGCAATTTGGAGACAATATTTTAAGCCTCAAACCCTCAAGTCTGCACGTACTAATGACACTTTGCAGGCTTGACCTGACATTGTAATCTCTGAGCAAACTGACTGGCGCCAGGGGAAGAATCAGAGGAAGAAGAGACACACAACAGGGGGGGTCAAAAGAGAAAAGAGCTGCTACAAATTGCAATAATGAACAGCAGTTAATGCAGCTTCCCATTATAGCCTATAACGTGTGCGTCCTTTATGGATCTATATTGAGCCAATAACCATCCAATAACTGAGAGGGATATGCTGCTCAGAAAGGCTTATAATCAGGATGATATTTGGATGATTTTCATCACTTTTACAGCAAGACAACAACAGGAGCAGGTGTTTCTTATTTTCCAGACGTGAAACGTGTTCCCATCTTTTATTGAAGGAAGGAAAACACTCGTCTCCATGAAGCCACTAATGTAATTTAGCATGGCACTGCAGCAAGTAGCTGCCTGCCACCTAATTGAGCAATTGAAGACGTGACATGGTCAGCCATCAATTATATATAGCGATATATCCAGAACACCAATCTCCGGTTGATAAGTTGATAGGCTGATTGTAATAAATCTTTGTTCTTTTGCATATTTCAGTACATAAATGTCTTCTTTTTTTTCCTCCACCCTCAGATGCCTGGATTCCGCAGAGGATTTAATGTGAAGTGGTTGGACTTTATTGTTGTTGAGGTATAAAGCAAACAATGCGTGCGTATTCCCAAAGTCAGCTGGAGTTGACAGAAAGAAGACGCTGGAAAAAAATATCCTAAAATGTGTTTGAGCAGATTAACAGGTCTAAACCAAATGTAAAAAAAAAAAGTCCTATTCTAATCAGAGTATCAATATTAAGAAAATCAACCCCTTCCTTAGAATAAAGTAATATATCATACCTGCAAATATTCCTCCACTTGTCCAGGCTTCTGTGCGCCTTTTCCACTCTTTTAGCAGCGGCCGCATGGTGTCTTTTCAGGGCTCAGAGAAAAGGTAGGCCTCGGCCCAGACCTCTAACATTATGTAAATGAGGCAAACCTCTCAACCTTGTGGATTACTGAGTCAGAGAGCAGGACCCTGGTCCACAGACCCTCCACATTAGGATCCCATAAAAATCTGGAGCTGGTTTGGCTGCATGCAACGCTTTATGAGAGCTTATTGTCCAACATTAACATAGTTGTTATTCTAACTTAACTTTTTTTCCCCTTTTTTTTTTTATACATCCAGTGAATGTAATGATGTGTCCGTGAAGGCAGCGCGAGCAGGATAAACGGACGCGCGCCAAGGAGCCGTGGAGAAGAAGGCCCAGCAAAAAGGTTTGTTCATAAATCTGACACTTTTATAATAGAGGGAATTATCTAGCCTGCCAAACCTTTCTGCAGCTGTTTTATGCTAATAGTTATTAATTAATTGTGATGTGTTTTGATGGGTCTTACTTGTCTGTCTGTCTGTTTATGGTAACAGTATGTCTATTGTCTATGTGTACTTTTTCTCAAACTGAGCTGCCTATGGATGCAAAATGAATTTCAGTGCAAACTGACAATAAAGTTGTATCGTATCGTATCGGATATAGCGTGTTGTTGTGTGTGCACATATACAACCAGCGTGTGTGTGATAACAAATATCATAGAGTATATTCATTTGAATTAGCCTTCACTGACCCTTGCCATAAGTGGAACCCTGGTGGCTGCATGGAGAGGAAAATATAGATTTGATTCCTAGAATTACGCACGGCACGGTGTGCTGCTTTTTAACTGTCTTGCTTTAAAATTGTAAAACACTTTGACTATCTACAGATACCTTAATTGTCAAACCTTCTTGATAATTTCACTCAGAAAATATTTCACAAGCTTTTTTTAAAATTACTTAATAGCTCACATATAAATTAAAGCCTGTCCCATTATTCCACAGGGAGCAAGCATTGCTTGTTAATCTGGTATTGTTTGCATTAATGATAAGACTTATTGGTGCAAAACCGCCCTATAGGGACATTTTAACCAATTTGCCAATATATGATGTATAAGCTATTTAAGTGTTGTTGACCAGAACCAGATAACAACCCATTTAATGTAGTTTATATTATACAAGACAACCTTTTTCCGATATCATCACCCCCCTCAGCTACAGCACAGAACAGCAGATGGACCAAAGCGCCTGGTTACTGAAGTGCTTTTCTCCATCTATCTCGTCGTTGCTGGTTCAATACCCTGAGAGATGTGGAGAGATGGCTGAAGGGCTATAGGGTCCTGACCTGCCACCTCAGCATTTCACACACCGACCGAGCACAAAGTGCACAAAACATGAGGATTTATTTAGACCTGCAGGCCTTAAATCTCTAACTTAACTTTTTTCTTCTATAATGTGATTTAAACAAATACCAAAAAATGGTAAGATGTTTTTTGGATTTCTCTTCAGATGCTTTTTTTGGCCAAAAAAAAATCTTGCCACGTTAAAGATTAGATATTAAATTCCAGTGCACTGCTATCATAAAAACCAAAATCCAGGTTCAATTTTGTGTGCGTAATTTACGCACGACCTGTGGACATACTTTGTCCTTTGTCTTGTGCTCCTCAGTGCACTTATTGGGTTTCTAGGGATTTGTTATCAGTATATCAGGCACTCATTTAAAGAAAATATTGCGTCTTGGTTATGATTCCTAAGAAAGAGGTAATAAAGTGTGATTATAAACTGGACTGCTTCCTTTAGGACTCTAATTGTATCTCTAAATTTGAGGAGAAACATAAATATATTCAATTAGAAAAGAATTCAAAGCTATGTGAAGTCTTCCAAGTCTTACATTATAACTTATTTAATGTCTGGCAAAACAGAGAAATGTGAAAATAATTTCCCATAACTATATTTTTTTAATCAAATAATAAGAAAATTACGAGCGAAAGAAATTAAAGTTGATGACAAATTGTCGGTGGCTCTGTAAGGCGTTTTCTTCCAAACTAATGAACGACTTTTTTTTTTTTTTTACCGGTGCGTAATTACGCACGAAATAAAACAAGCCTATTTCCCATTCCGTGAAGAAGAAACCCCATTTTGAGCTTTTAAAAACTTGCAAAACCACAAATGAATTGTCATTAATTCAAACCAGCACATCTGTATTTGTGACCGTTCCCAGTGGCTGAATCTGTGTGGACATTTGTGGAGAAAAATTCCACACCTGCAAGTCAGTGTAGTACCATTTAGATCAAATACTTTCTCTCCTCTTAAATCTCCGAGCAGTGTGAGAGTAAAAAGCGGTGCAGGTGCATATCTTTCAGCTGCGCTACTTGAAACGGTGCGGTTCCTCGGCTAAGTAGGTTAAAGGTCCTCCCAAGTGGAGAAAGTATGTGACAGGCCTCTTGAAGACCGTATTCTTCTGCAGGAGTTTGCATTCATTCACAATTAATGTCGCTTGATGGACGAAATGATGCTAATAGGGCGCCAAAAAACAGAATATGGGCTTCTATTTGGGATGCTGACTATTAATCTGACAGCTGGGGGAAAACTGTGGAGAATTAAAATGTGTAATAGGATTATAGATGTTCTTTAGGTTTCACTGTATAATGTGCAGCACTTCATTTACTTCATTAAGTTATACAGGAGGTTATAATCAGACACTGTGGAGCTGCACTGACTGATGGAGGAAGCTATATCTGGCAACCAAATAGATTTTTTTTCTCTGGATACTACTGGAGTTTCATTGTATAACACAAGAGCTGTTTAATTACTGGAAGCAAATTATTAAATTGTGTTACATTCCTGTCTTTGAAAGAAAAAAATTTTCCTTGAGCTCTCAAGCCACTAACCCAAGGCCATGAAACACCAAAATAAAAGACACAGAGACATGATACAAAACAGTGGATGATAGAATATGAAAGTCAATTGGTTTCTCTTTTTCAAAGAGATAATAGCACAGAAAAATATTAACTTGTGTGATATTGCATTACTTTGGAAATATATGTCCCTTTCTTTAAAATCAGGTAAAAGTGTTAGAGATGTTTGAATTTAATATTTGAACATAACAGAAAGTGTGTGCAGAAGCCACCAATTGATGGTGTGTAGTGCAGATAGTCTTTCACAGGTGAGAGGTTATTGGTAGTCAACTTTTCAAATTCAAATACAAATTCAGAGTGGCTTTATTGATATGGAAGTTTCAAAAAACAATGTTGCCAAAAGCATCAAAATACAAAAGAAATACACAATAATATTGAATATATTTTAGCTTTATAAATGATCAGCTGTCTCTGCACTAATGGAAACACTAAATAAATGTTTATTTTCTGAGAAAACTAAAATTAGTTGCGTTATGAGGTACAGCCATTATGCCTATATGAAATATCATGATTTCAATTTGAATCATAAGCAGAGACATATATATAAAGACACATAAATCACACATAAACCTTCATTCTGTTATTTGGTCCCACTATAACTCAATAAGCTCTCAGTTTCTTTCATTAATATGATAAGTTTTAAAGAATATTTGCATCAAGTAGATGAATAAATAACTAAATATACATAAATGAATAAATTCGGTGACTCTAATCCCTGTCACCTTGCTTGAGATTTGAAAAAAAAGCCACCAAATTCCACCTTTCGGGGTCTGAAACAGGTTTAGCCTTCTGAAATGTGAGGTGCTCTGTGTTCTGAGTGCCGCTGTCCTCTGCATTGTTCTGAGTGGCAACATTTGAGCATAGCTGCTCTCTTTTTGTAACAACAATTAAAAAAACACAGCAGCAGATCAATACAGATTTCCAATGTTCCAAAGGGTGGTTGGTCCACTTCTCTGCTGCATTAATTGTGGCAGCGGTGAGGGCAGGAAAACAAAGCTGATGGAGAGTATTGGTTGTGACTCAACCACTAGCTTTGTCACCCAGTTACTCATATGGCACAAATGTCTCTGCCAGTCTTTCTCTGTGTCTAGTTGCCCTTGGCAGCCAGTTGTTGTGATAAGATGAGGCCTGTTTGATGACATGTCCTGAAATTTGGTTCGCTTCACAGCAGAAAGCATACTTGTGTTCAAGTGCTAGAATTATAGATTTAGGTATGAACTGTTTTTCTTGTCATCAAAGTGCAGCCAGTGCTCTCCAGTGACATTAGAACTGTTTCATAGTTTGTGTGTCATGCCATTAGTATTTTTTTCTTTTTTTTAGCTATATTTTCACCACGCTGAAAGCAGATTAAGCCATGTCTTGCTGTAATTGTGGCAGATTTATATCAATTCTAAAATCATTTTGCAAGGTTAATAAGGTTACAAGGCAAAGTGGCCTTTTTTTTAGGAATTTGCATGCATTTTCTTTAATTCAGTTCCTTTATTTTGCCAGGAATTTGGAGTTTTGATTTCGCAGCTTGGTACTATTCCAACTGTAGACGTTTCACACCATCATGTGTAGTAAAAGAAATAATAATAATAATGATCAAATGTGGTTTTACACCTGAAATGCATGCAAATAGCTGTAATCTGCATCAAGTGTTTCCTGGTGTCCATTTATGCCAGGAATTCATTTATTCGGCTTGTTTTCATGTGACAGTCAAGAGATGCATCTTCTAATCAAAAGTTTTTTAAAGCACTTTGAGTGCTGCATGTGGAGACGGAAACTTTTTAAATGGCCTCACAACTCAGCAATGGAAATGTGGACAGAAGCTGCATATCAATGCGGTATTTTTACCTGTCTGTTTATCCCCACTTTGGGATGCTTTTATCCAGTAGGCCAGCTGATAGCCTACCATTATTTAGATGAATCCACACAAACACATCACAAAACTACTTCAAATTCTGAATGTATTGATCCTGGCAGATATGAGCACTCACCACGTGCTGCAATTTAGGATATAAAGTCAAAGCCCCTTTTTTTTTTATTATTGCACCATGTAATATGATTAAAATTTCATTTCTAGCCGTTTTCTTTCCAGAAAATGAACACTGCCTAAATCCACTGCTCCATGCTGAAGGGGAGTGCCAGTTAAAGATTATCTGCAAAACTACAAAAATACAATAGGATGATACAAAAATATATTAAAGCATTGGTATATTGTAAATTAGTCTAACATCATATTACTAATGTTTGCACGTTGTTTATTCTATACTGTAACAGAAATTCATCAGAAAACTATTTACAAATATTTATTTGTGTGCTTAAGTCATAATTATCTTTGCCACCTAATTTCTATCTTGTGTAGCATGAATTTATATTTGCCTCTGTCAAAAACAAACAAACAAAACAAACAAAAAACATTTATTCATACGAACAATTTTTAATAATATTATTCTAATAATATTGTTTTTGTGTTTTATCACAGCATGATTTTGTAAAAGCAATATTGCTGTTTTTACTTTATTATATTTTTGTATTATTTTCCTAACTGTTTTCATGATCAACCGTTTATCTCTTGCTCACCATTTCTAAACAAACAAAAAACAACAAAGAAAATAAAAATAAAAAAAACACAACACAAAAAATATTTATATATGGATTATTTGTATTTGGAAAATAATTGTGACATCCTAAATCCTTATCTTGTTGTTGACCGAGATTATACTCACTGCTCTGGTTGAGCTGGTGTTTGATTTTTGTTTTTTTTAAATAAATTATCTAATAAAATCAATCAATCAATCAATCAATCAATCAATTAATCAATATTTCAAGCCGAAAAAAGGAGTTAATATGGATACATCTTGTTTTTAATGCCTTGCTCTAATGCCTGGCCACATTTGGTTTCCCATGTTGACAAGCAGAACGACTGCTGCTCTAATCGTCAGGGTTTTTTTTTACAACAGGAAATTAATTATAAGTCCACTTAACAGCCTGTAGTTATTTTCAAGGAGACATATTATAATGAAAACTATGTGCACTTACCCCCAAGACAAAGTTAATGTATGCCTTATACAAGTTGTTACTGGTTAATGTCATAGTTAAAGCAGTAATCCTGTGTAAAATGTTCATGTTAAAGTCCAAATATAAAGCTGATATGTAGTATATTATGCCTCCTCTAATAACAACATCTGCACTCACCACATACAAAAATATTCACATTCAATATTCAATATTCAATGCTTAATTCTTCCAATATTTCTTTAGTGGCCATCAGAGGAACTACAGCATGAGAAAAGAGGTCAAAGTCACTAATGTCCAAAGCCCTAATAATAACTGCAGCAACAACACTGTAAATAAATGATGTTTGTCTTGATATACTGTAATGGAGAACGTCAGAGTGGAATGCATGACAAGGAGCACACCGTCCAGAGATACAAGAGGAGAGCTGGTATTAGTGTCAGATTCAATTTAAGTTGTTACTGTAGCGAGTGAGAACAGTGTGTACTATCAAGCAAAAGGACGATAAATGATGGTGACTTAAATGACATTAAAACACAAATATGGACCATTATGAGGTGGCATAAGGAATTGTCATCAGTAACATAAATCAGGTTTGATGTATTTCTATGAAGCTGCTTCTTACATGTATCATGTGCATCTCTTTATCTTTTTATTCATAGTTATAGAAAAAGAAAACCATGTATATTAAGATAAGATAAGATATTCCTTTATTAGTCCCGCAGTGGGGACATTTCCAGTGTATACAGCAGCAAAGGGGATAGTGCAAAAAACAAGATGCATCAGCTAACACAGTAAAACAGAGCTAAACAAAGTGTAACAAAATATGAACCATTTAAATAGAAGGAAGTATAAAAATAGGACCAGTATATACAGTATTGACAATAAACAGACTATTAACAAAATTGCACAAGTGGAAAATGATATTGCACAGTGAGAATGAATGATGAATGAATGAATGAATGAAATTCCACCTGAAATTATCAGGTTATTGTCAGTTTTTTGGTAGGTTATAAGTACAGTTTATATAATTCTATTAATGCATTATATGCTTCCAACTAGGGGTGTCGTGACATATCAGCATTGAAAATATCTGTGATATTTAAGAAAATGTTAATGATACACATATGATAATATTGTGTAAATAACCCAGTTAAATCACACTTTTGTACAGTTATGGTTACAGACTCTCTCTCTACCTCCCTACACTCGTAATGTGAATGTAATTCATTTGCCAAAAAAGAGATAAAACACACAATAAACAAAGTTAAAAAAAAATGTATTTGACTGATTGCATTATTATTATTTTCAAATTTTCTATAGTTATCGTAATAATATCATTACCATGAACTCTTTTGGCCACGATAATCGTGTAGTGAAAATCTGATATCGCTACTTCTACATTTCTTTGCTCTTTTTGATGAGTCCCTAAACACAACATACTACCAGCCTCATAGCACTGGTTATAGCTCACAGGCTCATCTGTAAATGACAGGAGAATAATTCCTGGTGTAAATGGTATATTTTAATACAATAGATGCTGAACTTGGTAGCATAATATGGAAAGTAAATGATATGATATAGTTTTAAAAAAGCCCACGTTTAGTGTTGAGTAAATTGTTTAACTTTTTATTAGTTTTAGTCACCATCTTGACTTACCATCTCCTCACTGCCTACTTCATGATCATCATGTAGAAGTTATTATTTTACTGTTTAAGGCCGGCATTTTTACATGTCAATATAAGATCATAAAATATTATAAAATATAATAATTATCATACAATCTGCCTTCTCATTATCTCATTTTAAATTTCACATAACTATGTTAAATATTAATATATTCACATATTTTAGTATTTATATTTGCATTTAAAGGGGTTTTAATATGTATTGAATGACTTATGCACTTTTACACATCCCACAGTTCCCACAATTCCACTGTTCTTCTTTAGACCCAAGCATCTTGGGAGTTGGAGGTAGTGTATTTGAAATATAAATGTTCCATCCATATCAAAAACACAATATTCCTAATGTGTTGTTCTGTTGTTACTGACTCATGTTGAGAAATGCAAATGTTCACAATGAAACCACACACAGGGTGACATGTTTTATTATTTTCCATAGTGTTTAACTGTCTTTGTGTCTGCCTCTCTGCCGCTGTACAGTAATAACAAGTCTGCCTGGGGCTAATGGCTCTCCTGTTTGTTGGTTTTGTCTCGTCGTGTTCCAGTGGTTCTTTCTCTCTGGAAGGATGTCAGCTCTCTGTGCCTGGCCGTCCCTGAGGACGCTTGATGTCATCTTGTCTACCTGATCATTACACTACCTGCTCTCCTCTACAATGCTGCCCTCTTGCTGCTCTGCCACTTGAAATGCTTGGCTGGCCTCTTCTCTGAAACCATCGTGAAATTGTGTGCTAAAACACTGCAGACTGTTCTCTCCTCTCTCCAGCCATGTGTGCAGGAGCCAGAAAAAAAGATTCCTCCACTCGGACGACTGCTGCTCAGTCAAAGGGAAAACACACAAAACGTCCTTCAGCCTGCCTGCCACCGCTCACCTCTCACAGCTTTTATTTGATTTATTGATGTTTGCAGTGTAGGACATTGTACAGCAATATCCAAGTACATTTAGTAGATTTCATGATTTATTAAACAAGTAACAGTAGGAAGAGAACAGGTGTAAATACTCAAATGAATGATGGCTGAATTCCATTTAGCTGCTTCAGTTTCAGGGTCCTTGTATTGTGCACGCTGGCATACTGTCACACTGTCATGACCATTGTTAATATTATTATTAACTCCTGTGCTTTTCCCTCATATGACAAGTTAAAAGGTCTGCTGTGAAATGTACAAATGTAGAGTGTAGTGTACAATGTCAGTACTTGAAAGTAGAAGTCACTTCTAAAGAACACGGATAATCTGTTGCTTCACAGAGAGTGTCTTACTATGATGCTAACCAAATAAAATATTCCATCTATCATCATTCATGAAAATACTGATGGGCAAACACTTGAGTGAAGTTTAACAAACTTAATGCAAGTGACTGCTTTTAGAGCTGGGTGATATGGCCAAAATCTTCTATCCCGATATTGGTAATTTCACATCTCGATAACGATATATATCGTGATATAGCACATTTTATGGTAATTCAATAAATAAACAGTCTATATAAAATGAACACATGGTAAATCCTATTGTTGTATACTCCTGTGTGAATTAAATACTTGACAAATGAAAAGTATTTTCAGAGTATTTTCTCATTTAATTAAGAACTTTAGTGCAAAATGACATATATAGGTTTCAAGTGAAATTATAGGGGAAAAAAATCATATTTCCAGCTATACACTGACAACGTTTACATGCATGCACACAAACACAGTAATTAGATTAGATTTGGTTAAGACAATAGTCTGATTTAACCACACTGGAGTATTCCCATAGGCAGAATTCTTATCTCTGCAGAGTTTCTGAAAGATTTGAGTTAATTTGTGCTTGCTATTATCAATTAAGACAACGTGATTGTGTATCACGATATCGATATAATTGTATTGAAAAACAATAAATTGTCATATTGAATTATTGCCCTGCCCTAACTGCGTTCATCTCATTAAGTGTCTCTTACATGTTCAAGAATCAAGACTCAAGACTTTTACTATCCATTTGCTCTGTTCAAACTATGTGTAACTGACCCAGATGATAGAAGAATAAACAACAAATGTAAATATATATATAAATATATATATTCATATATGCTTCAGATAAACTTTGTAATACATTTTTTTCCACAAAAGGAGGGCTGTGGATTTTGACCCCCATCACTTCCATTGAAAGCGCATCAGGAGAGGATCTCTTACTGGCCAGTATGTGAAGGAGGAACGATTACAGCAAGCTAAACCTGTTTCATTGTTCATATGGGCACCTGAATGTTGTTTTGAGACAGACTTTAAAAAATTGTGAACTCATCCTTTAATGTATGCAATTTTAATAAAGTCCCATTTTACACACATTTTCTATTGTACAATAAAAATGATTACTGTACTCAGTAAGGTTAATAAATCAACTACATTTTCAGTGAACTTTTCAAATATTTTTTAACATTTTATTTCAACAATGTAAGGTTTTGTGAACAAGGCTGCAGTGTCTCAGCAGCGTTCTGGCTCATGTCCGTACAGTGGAGGAGAGGTAACACACACATTAAAGGCCGCAGTGCTCTTCTGCTGGACATTGAGCAGTGGAGGGTGAAGTGTTTTGCTCAAGAGCACCTCAGTGGCATTTGCAGAGAGAGGGGACTCCTCTAACCATGAGTATTTCTTTCCCAGGTGCTCCCAGCTCATCCAGCCAGGATCTGATCCGCTCACAGATGTGCTCCTGTTAGAGATGGCTGGCCCAGTTCCACTGCAGGCTTCAAAATAAAAGTCCAAAAATAACTGTGCTTTTACAGCAATATGCCTGTTTGTGTTATATTTACTGAAATGGTTTGATATTATGGGATTATTCATGTACTAAATTCAAAAGACACAAATGCATTTAATCCAACTGCTACACTATTCTCCATTTCCCAAATTTACTAACCTGATGTCAGATATTTACTGATTTGAAGTATTAAAAAATGAAGAGTTGTTTGTATTTATTTGACATTTGTGCACCTCATGTATTTCAAATGAATATATATCTGAGGCATCATAATGAACTAGACGACTCACCACTACAAAATACACCATTTAATTACCAGGGGGGAATTTAAGCACTGTACGTGGGTAAAGGTAGTAATACCACAATGTAAAATTACTTCATTATACTACATACAGTATAGATTTTGTTTTAGACTTACTTAAGTGTCACAGGTAAAAGCATTCATTCTGAATTCAATTTCAGAGTGTGTTAATGAGTGAGTGTGTAAGCTGGTGTTCCTTTCACCTGGGCTTATACGGCATGTACTGCTGAGTGCTTCAAACTACAGTGTTTCGTATGTTACATCTTATTCTGTAACTATTACCAAGTGCTGTCAGATAAATAATTTGAAATAAAGTGTATAGTGTTTTCCCCTGAAATGTAGAGGAGAAAAAGCAAGTCTCATACAATTAGCAAGTACAGTGCATATCTAAATACTGTTTATTATACAGTGCATATATGTCTGTCATTTGTTAAATTAGTTGTATTCATTCTTCCTAATGAATGTGTCATCAAGTTGTGATTTAAACTTAATAGCTACTTCTGTAACCCCCTAAAAAAAAAAAAAAAAAATGAATGTAATGGTGGCATTTATTTTATTGAACAAGTCTAGTCAATTTGTACATTTTAAAACAACAAAGTTTGACCAAAGAGAAGTAAAAAATACATTCAGATAATTTCAAATAACAATAAATACATTGTAAAAAATACAAATAAGCACAGTACACAGAAATACATGATGTAAAATATAGTATAAACAATCATGTATTGATATTTGTGATGACTCAAAAGCTAAAGTAAATGAATGAATATGTAAAATGGCAGTAGCAGTGGAAGACCTGGCAGTTAAGAATAAACTAACTGGGCAACAATGGAAGATGCTCGACCACTGCGTGGGATTTTAACTGGGGCAATGGACAGAGGTCAAGAGGTCAAGTGGGGCCCTGCAACAGAGTGGGGTTGTGTGTGCCTTGCTCAGGTGTACTTTGGCAATGGCAGCCATGAATGTGATTCTCCTCTGGGGTACCCCTCTGTGTTGGTCAGCTGATCAGACAGTGAAACAAGGATATACAGGAATCAGTAGTTGTTTTGATTTGATTTGAGTTGATTTGATCCCTCAGAGTACTAGTGTCAAGCAAAAAGACAGCGGGCATGATGGGAAGTTGTTTGTGCTACTGCGTCGCCTTTGTGTGGATGAAAACATGGACAGAAGAGAAATAAGTTGAAGATTATTGCTTCCGTCTCTCGCATCACAACGAGCATAGAGACCGAATGTTTTACATGAAACAATAAAGTCAGACAGTGCATTGTCCGGTCATAATGAAATACTGCACCTATTTAGCAATGCAAGTCCACAAAAAAAAAAAAAAAAAAAATCACGTAGAAGCTCTTTTTATTTCTTTTCCATTCAGTGAAGTTAGCACACTATAAATTCACCACAGGGCACAAGTGTACAAACACAACTTGCTACACATATTTTACATCCTCTTTAAACAGGAAGTTAATTAGGCAACTTGAATTGGCAAAACGCATTGCTGCCACATTTGTTGCTCTTTGATCACCACGCATGCTGATTGAAGCATGTCTGAAACAGATGACGAGGCTCAGAGCCCCAGGATCCATTTGCAGTGCTGGCATCTCAAGCACCTCATGTTCATCCTCTGAAGAAGGTGAGACAATCCATTAAGTGAAAGGCATAAACACTCAACTCTGGGAACCTGATTGTTGGCGCAGTCCCCCATCCAGCCCGTCTGACTGCAGCGGACTGTGGGTTTTATACAAGACAACTCAAGTCCTAAGATGGAACATTGAGAAAGAGAAGACAAAGGGAAATAAGACCATATGGCAATTTGCATATTCATAACACAAGCAGCACAACTTTTAATAGAAGAGCTCACAGATGTAAGAGACAGAGAGGCTCTAAATATGAATTATCATGCACTGCTGGTATAAATGTACCTGCATATAGCCATAAATTTAAACTAACCACATTATCTATATCATCAAATGTTAAATTTTAGAATTAGGGTTCAGCACATGACATGTTTGTCATATTTTTGGTCTTCTTCTTTGAGCAGCACAAATGTATTGAATAACTGAAAAGGTGAATCAATTACATTAATAACAACGACATGGAATAACATTAATATATCTGATCTTGTAAATAAATTGGGACGAAAACACAAGTTTGTTAGTTAGTTTTTCAGCAAAATGTCATTAAAATCTACATATAAAATACCACAAATGTCAAATTGAACAAAAGCAGTTGAATAAAAATGTCTCCTAAAATACAAAATTGATCCATAAGCACTAAGTCGCTTTTGTCAATCACAGTTTCAGTCCATTACAAACAGTGTTATGAACACCACACAGGGTCTGTAATTATTAGGATTATTATATTCACTAAAAGTGTAACATTCAGTTCTTTGTTTGACCAACACTGTCAGCCTGCTGTTATGTATGTGAGCCAGTGTGTTAGCCGACCATAGGAGTGTGTGAGAAACATAATATAGACACTGCAATTTAAAACTAAATTGGCTTTTTTCTTATTTAAAGTTTCTTTCAGGAAGGTTTTAACTTCCCTTTGAATTTATAGTATATTGACATGACGGTATGAGAACTACTCAGTACAGCTGAACTCTTATTTTTGATGAAATATTTGTTCCAATACTGCAGCAATGAAACAAACTTTATTAGAATAACGCAGAGCGACTAACTTTACAAAATGTAAAAAAGAAAAGAGCAAATGGAGAATTTCTAATTAATGGTCACCATATTTGTCAAACTTTTTCCTTGTACATTAAACCACCTCCAATAGTGATGGATGAATGCTTATATATATATTCCCCCCCAGTAATGTAGCAGAGTTTGCACACCAGTGAGAGCAGGAGGACGCTGAATGAAACAATCCTGCTTGAGACACATTTAGTCGTTAATAGCTCTCAACAACCTCTTTTCTTTTACACCGACTGTTGCTTTACTTTGTCATTGACTCTCTGAGAGTTAGATGAGGTATCCACCATTAGAATATATACACCTAGTGAGAACTTATACGACTTAAATGTGTAATGAACCTATAAACAGGTTTCCTACAGTATATCATAAACTTTCAAATGTGAATTATGACCATTCTATACATCATAAACCCATTCTGCAGAAAGAAAGTGACCAAAATAATAATAATAATAAAAAGCCAGTGTGATTTTCTGTAGTCCTTTATTTCATTTTGACATGGCTGCAGTGGTGGAACACTAGTAGACAGGTGGAGAAAGGTACCTGGGAAGAAAAAAAAGCGCTGCTTCTCTGTCTGAGCACTCTACCAGATCAGATCATGACAGTCTCTGTGTGTACTCTGCAGACTCTGCTGTTTTCCTAATCTCGACATTCAGCAGAGTCAAGAACCTTGACGCCTCACTGCTTTTTTTCCACAGAGATGATTCTAAACTGGCTGCTGCTCATCTGCAGCACTTTAAACTCAGACTTAAGAACTGCAGTATCAGCGTCTCCCACAGCAAAACACCGTTACATGTTTTGTCTTGTTCAAAAGAATGGAAATGTTTATTTCCATGTGAGGCACTTACACGATTTTGCTCAGCGACTCTGTTAAATATTACTATTAGCATTTTGGTATTCAGAAAAATGTCATAATGGAGAGTCCTGCCATAGCTTTACCTCAGTTTCAGTCTGATTTGGAACACAAAATGAGCTAAAAATCTTCTACTTACACATGAAGTTTGTGAAAATGACCCTACGTGGAGACACTTAAGCAAATGGGTTCTGCATTTTCTCTCAGCTGTGTTTTAACTGCATGTAAGAGAACAACTTTTGTAGGAAAAGGAGCTTAATCAAGTGTCATGACACCCTAGAGTAAGTAGCAGGAGAGCAAATTGTAACAATATTGTCAGGATGTTTATTTGCTACATCTGTGCAAATGATGTAAATGATACATGTCATACAGATGTGGGATGTGAGGTATATAATACTGCATGACACAATCATTTTACGATTTACCAGTTAATTCTTCCCCTTTCAATTCCACACACTAAATTGTGTGTTTACTTGTTTACCTGTGTATTCTCCCACACAATTCAATTCAAACTAAACTGCCAAATGAACATCGAGAATGTTTAGTGTAGGATCCCGACAGACAAGGGCAGAGATTGTAAGCAGATAGAGTTATTCCATTAATTAAATAGACGCCATCTACAAATTGTGAATGCATTTGAAAAAAATGCAATGCAATGCTGATTATTTAACTCATGAAATAAACAGACTTGTTGCAGACTGTCGCAGGCATATATTATAGTTTTTTTCCTGTATTAACCATACACATATGACTATTCTCTGCTTTCGAATTGGATACAATAACAAAAAGAATCCCATTTTTATTCATGTTTTAGATGAACACAACATGACAGGAGTCAGAGATGCTCAAAGATGCTTTCTCTCATTCCTTTAGCGCTACAGAAAGCTGTCATCAAGCTGCAGCTCTTCTGTTTCTTCCTTGTTCAAACTGCAGATATAGTGGTGGTGCGTGTTAGTCAGCTCTCAGCTCACCGGCTTCTTCATCATGCTGAACAATGCTCTGCAGACGCTCTGTCCCACTGAGTAAACTTGGTGGATTTGCTGTGTGGATTCGCTCTGGTTTCACACAGCAGCACCATGTGGCCCTAATAACTCCTCATTTCTTGAAAATATTTTACTGAGATTTTTTGAGATCTCTGTATTCCCACAAAAAAATATTAAACTGAAGAAATCCTACACCAGATTTTGAAATATTAGTATAATTTTGCTCTCCTGTGCAGATTTGTTTGCAAGCTGTTTGTCCTTTCTGTATATATTTTGTTCTGCCTCAAAGTGATCGAAACTCTTGCAGATTAAACATTTCTTCCCTCCTCTCTCTCTCACTCCTCTTCCTCCATCATGTCCTGCATCCCTCCTCCACCCCCTGCTGCTGCCTCTTTCTAACCCAATGAGGCCCCCTACAGGTGCAAGCTCACTGATGCTGAACATGAGCAGGTGCATAAAGATGGCGATGGGAGCCTTTTTTTTTTTATTTTGTCATTTGACCCATTTTTTTTGCAGCGATTTACATACTTCTTCTCCGCATGAGGAGATGATGGTGCTCAGGCACTTTGCAGAATAAGTCTACATAACATGCAGGACGTGGTAGACATATAAATAATAGAAGTGAGGAGATTCTAGGTACCAACATTTGATTATAAGTGAGTTTTTTCTTTTTAAAAGCCACACAGATCTTCTGTTTCACCCTGTTTACTAAGTGCTCCAAGAGGATATTTAATGTAATTTTTTGTTAGATATGATGCCTTTTTAAGAAATATAATAAAATAACAGTGATAAGGATGCAGTTTTTGATATTGCTGAAGTCTGCTTTGTTGTGAAGGACAGTGATTGAGCTGAGACTTTTTCTTGGGAAAACCTCACTCCAGCTCCATTGTTCACTTTCACTGAAGTGAATTAATCTGCACCATATTTTTGTCCCCCTGTCCTATTGCGCCACACTGTGGAAACACCCAGCATGCATCTCTCTCCCCCTCTCTCTCTCTCTTTCTCTCACTGTCTGTCACTCAGTTTGGAAATGGAAACAGTGCTAATTGCACTGTGTGTGGACTGTTTACGTTGAGTCTAGTTTGTTTTTCGAGAGCGATATGATTACGCTCTTAAGATCCATAACAATGTCATAAACCTCAATCATGCACTTAAAAAAAGACTTACTGGGATGTCTGTTCATTAAAGAAAAAAAAAGAAAAAACTTGTTAATTTCAGCAGTTGTAGTGTGATTTTGTTTGCAGTAATTTGCTGGAACTAGATGGAGTTGCAGGTGAACGCTGCATGAAGCCAAATAAAGACCTCTGCTTCCACCTTGTGGCAGCTTTACGCAACTCTCCATCCTCCTTTTCCTCTCCATCCCCTCTCCATCACTCCCTCTCTCTTTAATATCACCACTGTGGCGAATCTAATCTGGATCTCCTTTAAGGCAATAAAACCCAGATAGCTTCCTTTGAATGAAAAGCGCCGCTTATTATTACAGCTTTGAAATCCTCGTTTATTTGGAGATGTGCGTGATAGCAAAAGAAAAAAAAAGAAAGATTCATGTCGAGGTTCAAATGGGCAGGATGACGAAGATCCACGGTGTCCCGAGTGCACACTTCCTCAAGTATTGTATTCCAAGGTATATATAATAGTGTTATCCACGCAGGTTGAACTATGAGGCGCGCCAGAGGATGCTTTGTTTTAATGTCGCCTGCATGGCTTTATCCCTTCAAGCAGCCAAAAGCAATTTCCGATAAATCTGACCCTGTTGCTGAGCTGGCTGGTAGGAGGGGTGGTGTCATTTTCTGGTGCGTTAATGACAAAAACAGTGGTGCAAAGGGAATATTGTTCCGCGTAAAAGTTTATCATAAAGGCTCTTTACACTGCTGATATTTTTATTTTTGCTTCATTTGGGGGGCAAACTGGGGGTGTGACTGGATGCGCAAATTCTTGGTTTGACCTAAAAAATGTGTTTAAGTCTACATTCAATTTTGGGAAAAACAGCTTTTAGATTTAAGGGGTTGCTAAAAAATACACAATAATAAAACACAAAAAAATCTAGAAATATAAATGCACAATAACGTGTGATATTTAGAAATACAAGAGACATTTTCATAAGTTAATTTCTAGTCTTTCCAAAGGCAGTAAATCTCTGCGCATTAGTCCACTAAACACCTGCCAACCCCCAGTTTTTGTTCCCATGAAAAAAAAAACATCTGCATCCTACAGCATCATTTCCAGATCACCGGATTCACAATAACATCAGAATGCAAATGGCAAGCTCCAACATTTAAGATCAATCAATCTTGCATATTTCTGAACATTAAGAGCTATAATTTAGATTAAAATCCAGGAAAGGTTTTGTAAAAATCCAGTCTCTAATTGGAGCCAGTTTTACACCTGATGCGGAAATCCATAATGGGGGGGAAACTGTGTCACATATTTTTTCCACGAGTCTATTTTAGAAACAGGCCTACGCATACCAGCAAAAAGCAAATAAGGAAGAACACTGTCCGGGTATTAAAAATAGTTTTTACGCGTATAGTGACGAGCGACTTTTTCGGAACAGACAATAATCAGCCTTTCACTGTGGAGAACTGGGGGAGAAATGAGAAGGCTGTTGTTGGCATAGCTCTATCAAGGAAGAAGGACTCCCTGTTATCTGTGAATGGGGCTTCTTCTCGTTCTTTTTTTTGCACCAGAATAGATACAGCTCGAATTTTTAATTCGTTTTTCTTTGAGAGACAACAATGCTTTATTTGAAAGCTCGAGACAATTTGGGGTTTGTGGGAGAGAGAGATCCTTTTCTCCTTGTCCGAGCCCAGCTGCCCATATGGGATGCAACGTGTGCAGCAAAGATCACAATGGCACCAAGTGACAGGCGGGACAAAAAGCCCAAGGATACATCTCCCTGACTCTGAACAGCACCAAGAAACTCTGTCTGCCAGTCTCTCTATCTATCTACACACTCCTGCTGCTGCTGCTGCTCGTTAACATGCACGCCTCTAACATCCAGCAAAACCAGGCCTGGGCTTTTGTCTCTGTGTTGTGTGTCGTGTACTGTATTATGCAATGATAGAGTCACAAAACTGCCTCATCAACAGAGGCAAAAATCTGAGGGCAAGGAGCCACACGAAGGTCTGCATTTTTTACTTTTACGCACGAGGTATCAAATATGGGTGTATTTTATTTTAAAGAAGAATATCAGCTAAAATCCAAATCACAGCCAATCATTTATTTACCATCTCTATTTCTCCTCACACTCCACAATAACTTGTCATAAGCGATAATTGGCACGTTATGAGCAACGCTGCGTATTTCTCCTTTATCCACAAATGCACCAAACAACGAAAACTACAAGCTGATTTATTTGACCTATACAAGCTCAACCAGTGGTGGAACACAAAACCTTTTCTGTCTAGGGACAAATTGAGTTTTGTGTCGCCCACAAAAGCAGTAGCCCCTTGAGACTCGATTCTGTAAATAATTAGCAAATCTGCCCAATTTGGCTGTTTGTTCAGTGATGATAGGGGCGACTCTAACATCTGTTGTGGGATTTTTATTTTTTTTTGTGTGTCCCGGGACAAACACGCATGCATGGATTTTTCTACTAGGTTATCATATTTACCCAAGATATTGACTGGAGGCTGATAATCCGCAGTGCGCTATAACCGGATCACTGGTGAGCCATTTGTGCTTTTGGTTCCACTTTAAAGAACTAATAGTTTAATGTGGAATAGCGTCGCTTACACGTTATATGATCATGTGAGAAATAAGTTTATTATAGGCGGTTAAAGCCCCTCTAAGCCGTGCGTATTTTAGCTGACCGTTTGGCCGTGGTTAAACAAAGACTGATTGATTATTCCTGCTCTATTTGCAGTTTAGCGCTTAACAAGATAACAAAACATTTATTGCATTAAACGATTTTTCCCCCCCCTCACAGTCTATACCACTTTACACCCAAGGCCGGGAGTGGTTGGGGATGTTGACAAAAAGGAGAGCTTTTGACTCAAAAGCTTCTTATGTTGGACAAGCCCTCTTATATTAAGTGAGTGGATTTTAGTCCCATTTCACAAGTGACTTTAGGCTCTTTATTAGTGAGGTGTTCGGGCTGAGAAAAAATATTCTCGGGATTAAATTTGCCTAAAAGAGAAAAGGACTGAAGTGCGCTGGAGATTTATTCCCAGAGTCAAGCTCCATTCTGTGTCACAATATAGTGTTTAGCTCCTTTTCATTGTGATGTTTAGCCATGTCTTTTCACAGATGATCAAATCGAATAGGACACTTTTATATATATATATATATATAAACCAAACCCTCATTTTCAGAAACACAGCATTTTATTTTAAAATCCTTATAAAAAAAAAAAAGATTTGGGATATTTAGCCATCACCGCGCAGGCTATACACTGTTATTTACATAATGTGATCTAATTTATTTTTTTTTTTGCCAAAAACTCCCTCGTTGTTTTTAAAATGTGTAGCCTAAATATATATAGAGGCCGATCTTCAAGCTTTTACGCACCCGAAAAGCTCTCTCCAAAACATTTGCCACAAAATATTTACAGGGAAATAAAAACAAAAGGAAAAAATAGCTGCAAAGTTGCCAGTGTTTATTCATGGCCATAAATATTTTTTTCGGTCCAATAAAAGAAAGCAAGAAATTAAAATTTCTATAATTATAAAGTGGTTCGTATACGTGCTGATAATAACACGAAGGGAAAAAAATAAAAAAAGAGGAAAACATCTCTACACAACCAACACACAACATACTTTACAAAAAAATGTTCACAAGAAAGAGCATTTGACATTCTGAATAAAATCTATAAGAGGGGGAGAATTTCGGACCCAGTTCTCTTAACGAAAACATGTAAACACGGCGCACACACATGAGCCCCGAATAAAAATGGTAGTATATATATGAGTCAAAGCTGCAAAAATGAAAAGTCTTTTTGTGTTTTTTGTGTTTTATTTGTTTTTTCTCTCTCTCTTTGCTTTGTGGTGAAACTTCCCTAATATCGTGCCTTCCAAAAAGCCAAGTCTCTATAATTTTCTCTCTCACCAAGTCCACTGTTGCGTTTGCACCAAGTGATGTGCTGGGAACTGTGGCGTGGCCGCGGCGCTGTACTGCGCGTTATACTGCATGTGT